>NW_026664911.1:1067-1741 GCF_009828535.3 Hylobates moloch | reverse complement strand
GTGAGCCATGATCCTGCCACTGCACTTTAGCCTGGGCCACAGAGCAAGACTCCATCTCTAAAAGAAAAAGGGAAAAACACCCTTACCTATCATAACACCAGGAGCTCCCGCTTTCTGAGCTCACCCTGGTTCGAACTCACAGAGGTTCAGAACCTCTGACGGCCAAGGGCTGGGACCTGTGTTCTGGGGAAGGATGCTGCCCACCAGCTCCATCCACAGGGAGGACTGGAGGGGACAGGAGGGATGGCTCCAGGTCAGGCACGTGTACTGACAGTGGAGGGAATGGTGTGTGCCTGCTCAGCAGCCCCCCATGCTGCCATCAGGCACCCCTTCCCTGGGTTGTAACACGGGCGCAGCCCTTGAAACCCAAGGAGGCAACACCGTGGCAGGGACAGGGCCGTGGTAGGGACAGGGCCGTGGCTGGGACAGGGCCATGACAGGGACAGGGCCGCGGTAGGGACAGGGCCCCGCAGGCACTCTTGGGTCTGAACCTCGCTCTGTGAGCTTACATGTGATCCAGGTTCCAGGTGCTGAAGAGGATCCTGCTCTCCCTGTTACTGTAGGGGTTGATGGAGTGTCTTGATAAGCAGCTGTCCATGTCAAAGGGACCCTGGGGGCCAAAAGACAATGAAGGAAGGCCAGAAAGTGAGTCTCTTTTTTTTTTTTTTTTTTTT
>NW_026664911.1:0-967 GCF_009828535.3 Hylobates moloch | reverse complement strand
TTTTTTTTTTTTTTTTTTTTTTGGAGACGGCGTCTGGCTCTGTTGCCAGGCTGGAGTGCAGTGGCGCGATCTCAGCTTACTACAACCTCTGCCTCCCATGTTCAAGCGATTCTCCTGCCTCAGCCTCCCCAGTAGCTGGGACTACAGGCACCTGCCATCAGGCCTGGCTAATTTTTGTATTTTTAGTAGACACAGGGTTTCACCTTGTTGGCCAGGATGAGCTCCATCTCTTGACCTCGTGATCCGCCCACCTTGGCCTCCGAAAGTGCTGGGATTACAGACATGAGCCACTGCGCCCGGCCAGAAGTGAGTCTCTTATACAGTCTCAGTCACCAAGTGACATGCTTTGGACGTGCAGCCCCGCCCAGAGCTCATGTTGAAATGTCAGCCCCAGTGTGGGAGGTAGGGCCTGGTGGGAGGTGATGGATCCTGGGGGTGGATTTCTCATGAAGGGTTTAGCACCATCCCCTGGGTGCTGCCCACGCCAGAGTGAGTCCTCCTGAGATCTGGCTTAAAAGTAGCACCCACCCCTCACTCTCCCTCTCGCTCCTGCTCCCACCACGTGAGACGTGCCTGCTCCTGCCTCCCCTTTCACCACAAGTGTGAGTTTCCTGAGGCCTCCCCGGCAGCCGAGCAGATGCCAGCACCATGCTTCCTGTACAGCCTGCAGAACCATAAGCCAATTACACCTCTTTTCTTTATAAATTACCCACTCTCTATTTCTTTATAGCAATGCGAGAATGGCCTAATACACCAAGTCAGGCGATCTTACTGAGAGGCACACCCTGTGGGGGTTGGTCCCTGATCCAGGGTGTGCTGCTTTAGGGAGATTCAGAGTTCTGCCTTGGCCGGGCACGGTGACTCATGCCTGGAATCCCAGCACTTTGGGAGGCGGATGTGGGTGGATCACCTGAGGTCAAGAGTTCGAGACCAGCCTGGCCAACATGGTGAAACCCCATCTCTACTA
>NW_026664910.1:0-1741 GCF_009828535.3 Hylobates moloch | reverse complement strand
AAGAGAAGAGAAGAGAAGAGAAGAGAAGAGAAGAGAAGAGAAGAGAACAGAAGAGAAGAGAAGAGAAGAGAAGGCTTAAGCACCAGGGGAAGTGTTTCATATCAACTCCAGTGAGAAAGGGCAGAAAGGCAAGAATACAATTAGAAGAAAAAGGACCACCAAGGTCAACAGAATGGACAGTTTCTGAAGCATGAACAAAAGTAAAATAACCTGTAGTGATTACCTGACCACCAGTTCTTGGAAGGGTTATGGACAATTTGAGATAGGACTGGAGCTACTAAATGTGCTTAAGCAGTTTGAATAAATACTGAACTAGCCAGTTTTGGAATGACGATTTAAGTTATATGATGAAGTTCAGTATAAAATACGGATGAGAGTATCACAATGACTGGACTTCTCTTCAGAATTGCACTGCAAATGTATCCAATAAAATTTCCTTGATATAATTTCTAATTTATGACCACGGGCAGTCCTTTTATATTTCTGTTCGATCCTCCTATTTCTGAAATATGCATATGAATCACATCCCTGTGGTTATAGTATTTTACTGAAATCTGGTTGTATTAAACATTACTCAGCATATAAAATATAATTTAATAGCTAAAGCTTAGGCAATATCTTGCTATAAAGCAAATTGCTTTAGGTTGCACTTTGTAGAAAACATTTCACCTACAAATAATGATTTAAGAAATCCAAATCAGCCTATCTTCTCATGACCCCAGCATTTAGATTAGAATTTTTCTTATTATCCATTGTCACTGACGTCATGAAACCAGTGTTGCCAACCCATGTGACACCCTGAAACTCATTTTCTTTAGCTTGCTTACTACACTGCCTGACTTCATAACAGCACTTATCACTCAGCATTTCTCCATCTCCGAAATCTATAAACTTCTTATGTGATTTTAATCCCATTCTCATTACCTAATACATTTCTACTTTATCCACATAAATATCTATGTATCACTTACTTCTCAAGCTTAATTCTGACTGTTCTTTACTCACTACCCAGACAAATATTCAGTTTAGTTGCATCATTATTACCTTCACTAACTGCCTTCCTAAGGATTTTTTTGCCTCTCTTTTATCACCATCACCATTCCCAATGTTTTCTGGGTTGCTAATAGTTGATCCTGAATCTTTCCTACCACCTTTTTTTGGTTGTGTTAATGTTACTGGCAAAAGGCAGAAGAACTGCCCTGTTGTAAATTTCGACATCTAATTTCAACCAGAGTTTCATTAGCAACTGGTATTCCTTTATTCATTTTTGTATTGCTTTTCTGATGAATTTTCCAATAGGCCTATATCTAATCCTTCTGCTCCATCAGCCAAAATCCCATTTTTATTTTCTCAAAAGCAGAAGTTACCAGAAGACATCAGCCACGTGGTATTACTTCTTTTATCTCCTCTCTCTGTATTTCAAAATATTTGTGATGGTAATACCCTTATTTCTCTCTATTAGAAGAATATGTATATCCTATATTTCCGAAGCTTGCCTGCTGTTTCTTTTAGACTTGCTATGGAACACACAGTTATAACAACTCTTTTGGTTTTTTATACTTATTTGATTGTTGCCATCTTTTTTTTTCTTTTTCTTTTCTTTTTTTTTTTTTTTTTTTGAGATAGTTTCACTCTTGTTGCCCAGGCTAGAGTGCAGGGGTGTGATCTCGGCTCCCTGTGATCTCCACCGCCTAGGTTCAAGTGATTCTCCCGCCTCAGCCTCCTGAGTAGCTGGGATTAC
>NW_026664909.1:412-1741 GCF_009828535.3 Hylobates moloch | reverse complement strand
CCTGGCTCCCACCCACAGTGCTGCCTGTTTCTGTCCTGGGGGAGGGCGGGGGCTGCCCTCAGCAGGCAGCTGCCATGGGGCCACGGTCACACTGCAGGCCACAGAGCCCACAGGCACCGTCACCTTCCAGAGGTGTGTGCACATTGCAGGGGGTCACACACAAGGGATGTTCGTGCGTGATCTTGATCTGAACTTCCTGTCAGGTCTAGGGTCTGCCCAGCAGGGGACAGCACAGTGATGGGACCGCTGAGGCTGGAGGCAGGCTCGGGGGCATGGGACAGGACACTGGGCAGAGGCCTCGCTCTCGCCAGGCCAGCTTCTCTACATCTGTATGAGGGTATGTGTGGGTGTGAGGCTGTGTCCACCAGAGAACACGTGTGAGGACATGCGTGTGCACAAGTGAGTGTGTGTGCAATGAGGGGTGTGCAAGGTGAGTATGTGCCTGTGAGGTGTCTGTGCACATGTAAGTACATGGGAGAGTGTGTTTGCATGTGACAATGTGTGCATCTGATGTGTGTGCACATGTGAGCAAATGTGGAGGCCTGCACACGTGAATGGGCACATGTGAGGGTGTGTACATGTGAGAGTGTGTGCCTGTGAAGGTGTGTGTGCTGTCTGCCTGTGAGGGTGTGTGTATGCCTATGAATATGTTCATGCCTGAGCATGTGTGTGCTTATGTGTGTGTGCTTGTGAGGGTGTGTGTGCCTGTGAGAGTGTGTGCTGTGATGTGTGTGTGCTGTGATGTGTGTGTGCCTGTGAGGGTGTGTGTGCCTGTTAGTGTGTGTGCCTGTGTGTGTGTGCCTGTTAGTGTGTGTGCATGCTGTGAGGGGTATGCCTGCGAGGGGTGTGTGCGTGTGAGGGTGCGTGTGCTGTAAGGATGTGTGTGTTATGAAAGCATGTGTGCCTGTGAACATGCGTGTGTCTATGAGCCTGTGTGTACCTGTGGGGGTGTGTGTGTCCGTGAATGTGTGTGCCTGTGAGGGTGTGTATGTCTGTGAAAGGGTGTGTATGTGTCAAGAGTCTGTGTGCCACTGTGTGTGCGTCCATAAAGGGTTGTGCCTGTGAGGGTGTGTATGTGCCTGTGAGGGTGTGTGTGAAGTGTGTGCCTGTGAGGGTGTGTGTGAAGTGTGTGTGTGTGCCTGTGAGGGTGTGTATGTGAAGTGTGTGTGCCTGTGAGGGTGTGTATGTCTCTGAAAGGGTGTGTATGTCTCTGAAAGGGTGTGTATGTGTCAAGAGTGTGTGTGTGCCTCTGAGTGTGTGTCCATGAAGGGGTGTGCCTGTCAGGGTGTGTGCCTGTGAGGGTGTGTGTGTGAAGAGTGTGTGTGTGTG
>NW_026664909.1:0-312 GCF_009828535.3 Hylobates moloch | reverse complement strand
TGTGTGTGAAGTGTGTGTGTGTGCCTGTGAGGGTGTGTTTGTGAGAGTGCGTGTGTGAAGAGTGTGTGTGACTCTGAGAGGGTGTGTGTATGAAAAGCGTGTGTGTAGAGAGCACGTGTGTGCCTGTGAGGGTGTGTGTGTGAAGAGTGTGTGTGTGTGTGCCTATGAGGGTGTGTGTGCGAAGTGTGTGTGTGTGTGCCTGTGAGGGTGTGTGTGAAGAGTGTGTGTGTGCGAAGTGTGTGTGCCTGTGAGGGTGTGTGTGAAGAGTGTGTGTGTGTGTGCCTGTGAGGGTGTGTGTGTGAAGAGTGTGTG
>NW_026664908.1:0-1741 GCF_009828535.3 Hylobates moloch | reverse complement strand
GGATGCCCTCTCTCACCACTCCTATTCAACATGGTGTTGGAAGTTCTGGCCAGGGCAATGAGGCAGGAGAAGGAAATAAAGGGTATTCAATTAGGAAAAGAGGAAGTCAAATTGTCCCTGTTTGCAGATGACATGACTGTATATCTAGAAAACCCCATTGTCTCAGCCCAAAATCTCCTTAAGCTGATAGTCAACTTCAGCAAAGTCTCAGGATACAAAATCAACATGCAAAAGTCACAAGCATTCTTATACACCAATAACAGACAAACAGAGAGCCAAATCATGAATGAACTCCCATTCACAATTGCTTTAAAGACAATAAAATACCTAGGAATCCAACTTGCAAGGGATGTGAAGGACCTCTTCAAGCAGAACTACAAACCACTGCTCAATGAAATAAAAGAGGATACAAACAAATGGAAGAACATTCCATGCTCATGAGTTGGAAGAATCAATATCGTGAAACTGGCCATACTCCCCAAGGTAATTTATAGATTCAATGCCATCCCCATCAAGCTACCAATGACTTTCTTCACAGAATTGGAAAAAACTACTTTAAAGTTCATATGGAACCAAAAAAGAGCCCGCATCGCCAAGTCAATCCTAAGCCAAAAGAACAAAGTTGGAGGCACCACGCTTCCTGACTTCAAACTATACTGCAAGGCTACAGTAATCAAAACAGCATGGCACTGGTACCAAAACAGAGATATGGATCAATGGAACAGAACAGAGCCCTCAGAAATAATGCCACATATCTACAGCTATCTGATCTTTGACAAACCTGACAAAAACAAGCAATGGGGAAAGGATTCCCTATTTAATAAATGGTGCTGGGAAAATTGGCTAGCCAATGTAGAAAGCTGAAACTGGATCCCTTCCTTACACCTTATACAAAAATTAATTCAAGATGGATTAAAGACTTACATGTTAGACCTAAAACCATAAAAACCCTAGAAGAAAACCTAGGCATTACCATTCAGGACATAGATATGGGCAAGGACTTCATGTCTAAAACAGCAAAAGCAATGGCAACAAAAGCCACAATTGACAAATGGGATCTCATTAAACTAAAGAGCTTCTGCACAGCAAAAGAAACTACCATCAGAGTGAACAGGCAACCTACAAAATTGGAGAAAATTTTCCCAACCTACTCATCTGACAAAGGGCTAATATCCAGAATCTACAATGAACTCAAACAAATTTACAGGAAAAAAACAAACAACCCCATCAAAAAGTGGGCAAAGGATATGAACAGACACTTCTCAAAAGAAGACATTTATGCAGCCAAAAAACACATGAAAAAATGCTCATCATCACTGGCCATCAGAGAAATGCAAGTCAAAACCACAATGAGATACCATCTCACACCAGTTAGAATGGCCATCATTAAAAAGTCAGCAAACAACAGGTGCTGGAGAGGATGTGGAGAAATAGGAACACTTTTACACTGCTGGTGGGACTGTAAACTAGTTCAACCAGTGTGAAGTCAGTGTGGCGATTCCTCAGGGATCTAGAACTAGAAATCCCATTTGACCCAGCCATCCCATTACTGGGTATATACCCAAAGGACTATAAATCATGCTGCTATAAAGACACATGCACACGTATGTTTATTGCGGCACTATTCACAATAGCAAAGACTTGGAACCAACCCAAATGTCCAACAACGATAGACTGGATTAAGAAAATGTGGCACATATACACCATGGAATACTATGCAGCCATAAAAAATGATGAGTTC
>NW_026664907.1:0-1742 GCF_009828535.3 Hylobates moloch | reverse complement strand
AAAAAAAAAAAAAAAAAAAAACCTAAGATTCCCTATGGCTATTACCAAACTGTCCTGCAAAAACAGTTTATTCTGACTAGCAGTGTATGAGGGTGACTATTTTACCTAATATTTTTGACAAAATTATCAGGTGAAAGATTGTATCTTATTACTTTAGCATTTCTTTGAATACCAATTACTCATGATGTTATGTTTTCATGTTTCTTTGCTATTTTATGTGTTCTTATTATTTAATTGCATAATCATGAGCTTTGCTACTTTATAAAAACTGACTTGAAGAATTCGTGTATCATAAATTAAATTTCATCACACCTGTTGAAGATATTTTACCTAATTAGCCAATAATCTTTTTATCTTATTCATTTTGCTTTGCTGTTGTTAAAAATGTTTTTCTATTTAATGCATCAAAATCATCTTTCCTTTTGTAAGGATCCTCCCTTTCAATTTTTTTTTTTGTCTTGAGAGATGGACTCTTGCCCTGTCGCCCAGGCTGGAGTGCGGTGGCGCAATCTTGGCTCACTGCAACCTCCCAGGTTCAAGATGCTCTCCTGCCTCAGCTTTCCAAGTAGCTGGGATTCCAGGTGCATGCCACCATGCCCAGCTAATTTTTACTTTTTTAGGAGAGATGGGGTTTTACCATGTTGGCCAGGCTGGTTTTGAACTCCTGACCTCAGGTGATTTGCCCGTCTCAGCCTTCCAAAGTGCTGGGATTACAGGCGTGAGCCACCATGCCCAGTGTTTCCCTTTCATTTTTAAATAAAAATTATTCAAAAGTTCTGCTTTATCTAGAGATTTATTAACCAATAGCTTTCTCATTTGTCATGTTTCAATTTTAATATAAACTCTCTAGATTATGTGAAATTGAAAAATTATATATATATAATTTAATATATGTATTTAAATGGTTCTATACATATTTGAATGATTTTATATATATTTAAATAGTTACATATTGTATTAGGCCATTCTTACACTGCTATAAATACCTGAGACTGGGTAATTTATAAAATAAAGAGGTTTAATTGGCTCACGGTCCTGCAGGCTATACTGTATGCATGACTGCTTCTGGGGAGGCATCAGGAAACTTTCTATCATGGCAGAAGGCAAAGGTGTCCCTTGGCTTGTCTGCTCACCTGAAGTTAGTACTATATCGTTTTAATGACTACGATTGATCTATGATAATATTATTTGGTATGGCAAGTCCTCCTATATTACTTTAAAATTGTAATTATATTCTTTGCTATATTTTTCAGATGAACTTTACAATAACTTTGTCAAGTTTAAGAAGAAAATCATAATTGGATTTAATTGGAATTTAGTATGGTTAAAATTTTTTAGATACATTTTATGCCTTATTATGTTTTCAGTTTATCCTCCCATTGAAGAATACACACATACCTCCATTTGAAATCTTTGCCCGTCATTCTGAATCAAGGTTGAAATTCCCTACTTAACTACAAAGCCTTCAACTTTCTTAGTTAAGTGTGTGTGTGTGTGTGTGTGTGTGTGTGCACGCACGCGCATGTGTGCCTGTGTGCTCACATGTACATAGAGCAAGAGCAACAGAAAAAGAAAGACTTACGTTTTTATCCTTATTACATATTTGTAATTATTTTATTCAAATACATTGCCCCCTCCCATTTTCTGATTCCTTGAACGGAATTAGCTATATTTCTGATCCCTATTCTCTGCCCTTCATCACACTCTCATTCTCTATTTCTCTCCCTCCCTCCCTCCCTCTC
>NW_026664906.1:0-1742 GCF_009828535.3 Hylobates moloch | reverse complement strand
TGGGCTAAATGCTCCAATTAAAAGACACAGACTGGCAAATTGGATAAAGAGTCAAGACCCATCAGTATGCTGTATTCAGGAAACCCATCTCATGTGCAGAGACACACACAAGCTCAAAATAAAGGGATGGAGGAAGATCTACCAAGCAAATGGAAAACAAAAAAAGGCAGAGGTTGCAATCCTAGTCTCAGATAAAACAGACTTTAAACCAACAAAGATCAAAAGAGACAAAGCCATTACATAATGATAAAGGGATCTATTCAACAAGAAGAGCTAACTATCCTAAATATATATGCACCCAATACAGGAGCACCCAGATTCATAAAGCAAGTCCTTAGTGACCTACAAAGAGACTTAGACTCCCACACAATAATAATGGGAGATTTTAACACCCTACTGTCAACATTAGACAGATCAACAAGACAGAAAGTTAACAAGGATATCCAGGAATTGAACTCAGCTCTGCACCAAGCAGACCTAACAGACATCTACAGAACTCTCCACCCCAAATCAACAGAATATACATTCTTTTCAGCACCACACCACACCTATTCCAAAATTGACCACATAGTTGGAAGTAAAGCTCTCCTCAGCAAATGTAAAAGAACAGAAATTATAACAAACTGTCTCTCAGAACCCAGTGCAATCAAACTAGAATTCAGGATTAAGAAACTCACTCAAAACCGCTCAACTACATGGAAACTGAACAACCTGCTCCTGAATGACTATTGGGTACATAACGAAATGAAGGCAGAAATAAAGATGTTCTTTGAAACCAACGAGAACAAAGACACAACATACCAGAATCTCTGGGACATATTCAAAGCAGTGTGTAGAGGGAAATTTATAGCACTAAATGCCCACAAGAGAAAGCAGGAAAGATCCAAAATTGACACCCTAACATCACAATTAAAAGAACTAGAGAAGCAAGAGCAAACACATTCAAAAGCTAACAGAAGGCAAGAAATAACTAAAATCAGAGCAGAACTGAAGGAAATAGAGACACAAAACACCCTTCAAAAAATCAATGAATCCAGGAGCTGGTTTTTTGAAAAGATCAACAAAATTGATAGACCGCTAGCAAGACTAATAAAGAAGAAAAGAGAGAAGAATCAAATAGACGCAATAAAAAATGATAAAGGGGATATCACCACCGATTCCACAGAAATACAATCTACCATGAGAGAATACTATAAACACCTCTACGCAAATAAACTAGAAAATCCAGAAGAAATGGATAAATTCCTCGACACATACACCCTCCCAAGACTAAACCAAGAAGAAGTTGAATCTCTGAATAGACCAATAACAGGCTCTGAAATTGTGGCAATAATCAATAGCTTACCAACCAAAGAGTCCAGGACCTGATGGATTCACAGCCGAATTCTACCAGAGGTACAAGGAGGAACTGGTACCATTCCTTCTGAAACTATTCCAATTGATAGAAAAAGAGGGAATCCTCCCTAACACATTTTATGAGGCCAGCATCATCCTGATACCAAAGCCTGGCAGAGACACAAGCAAAAAAGAGAATTTCAGACCAATATCCTTGATGAACATTGATGCAAAAATCCTCAATAAAATACTGGCAAACCAAATCCAGCAGCACATCAAAAAGCTTATCCACCATGATCAAGTGGGCTTCATCCCTGGGATGCAAGGCTGGTTCAACATATGCAAATCAATAAATGTAATCCAGCATATAAACAGAACCAAAGACAAAAACCACATGATTATCTCAA
>NW_026664905.1:0-1742 GCF_009828535.3 Hylobates moloch | reverse complement strand
GAGCCATACATACATTAAAGAATGATTAACACAAACAAGCAAGGTAATTGTTTACCTGCCTATTCTAGTTCTGGGTTATGGGTGGCCAGATCCTATCCCAGCAGCTCCTTGTATAAGGTGGGAACCAGCCCTGGCCAGGACACCATTCCATCTCAGGGTGTATTCACAAACACCCACATCCGCTCACACTGGGATCATTAGATATGCCAAGTCACCTGATGTCCATATCTTTGAGATATTTCCTTCTCTGGGAGGAAACCAGAGTACACGAAGAAAACCCATGCAGACATGGGGATACCATGTAAAGTCCACACAGACAGTAGTCCCATACAGGAATCTTTTCCTTTTTCTCATCAATGTTACCACAAAATGATGCTGAATGACGTTATTCAAGGTCTTGCTGTAATTCTAAATCATTTTAGTGGTGGCAGGATTCTTACTGAGATTCCTCTGCTAGTTGTTTTTTCAGTAGTATAAGTTAATACTCATTTATTCTTAGATTCAATTGTTTAATAAAATGTGTTGAGATTCTTATATGCCAGACACTGTGTTAAGCAGAGTAGGAATAACAGAGGAACATGTGAACAATTTAGGGAGAAATTAATGAATCGGTAGGAGATAAAAAAGTTTCTGCACTAAACATGGAAAAGAACAACCAGTACCAGCCACTGCAAAAAAATGCCAAATTGTAAAAACCATCGAGGCTAGGAAGAAACTGCATCAACTAACGAGCAAAATAACCAACTAACATCATAATGACAGGAAGATCACATTCACACATAACAATATTAACTTTAAATGTAAATGGGCTAAGTGCTCCAATTAAAAGACACAGACTGGCAAACTGGATAAGGAGTCAAGACCCATCAGTGTGCTGTATTCAGGAAACCCATTTCAAATGCAGAAACACACATAGACTCGAAATAAAGGCATGGAGGAAGATCTATCAAGCAAATGGAAAACAAAAAAAGGCAGGGGTTGCAATCCTAGTCTCTGATAAAATAGACTTTAAACCAACAAAGATCAAAAGAGACAAAGAAGGCCATTACATAATGGTAAAGGGATCAATTCAACAAGAAGAGATAACTATCCTAAATATATATGCACCCAACACAGGAGCACCCAGATTCATAAAGCAAGTCCTCAGTGACCTACAAAGGGACTTAAACTCCCACACAATAATAAGGGGAGATTTTAACACCCCACTGTCAACATTAGACAGATCAATGAGACAGAAAGTTAACAAGGATATCCAGGAATTTAACTCAGCTCTACATAAAGTGGACCTAATAGACATCTACAGAACTCTCCACCCCAAATCAACAGAATATACATTTTTTTCAGCACCACACCACACCTATTCCAAAATTGACCACATAGTTGGAAGTAAAGCTCTCCTCAGCAAATGTAAAAGAACAGAAATTATAACAAACTGTCTCTCAGACCACAGTGCAATCAAACTAGAACTCAGGATTAAGAAACTCACTCAAAACTGCTCAACTACATGGAAATTGAACAACCTGCTCCTGAATGACTACTGGGTACATAATGAAATGAAGCCAGAAATAAAGATGTTCTTTGAAATCAACGAGAACAAAGACACAACATACCAGAATCTCTGGGACACATTTAAAGCAGTGTGTAGAAGGAAATTTATAGCACTAAATGCCCACAAGAGAAAGCAGGAAAGATCCAAAATTGACACCCTAACATCACAATTAAAAGAACTAGAAAAGCAAGAG
>NW_026664904.1:0-1743 GCF_009828535.3 Hylobates moloch | reverse complement strand
TTCTTTAATCCCTTCCTTTGGCCCTTGAAAGCGGCAGTAGGGCTGGGTGCGGTGGCTCACCCCTGTAATCCCAGCACTTTGGGAGGCTGAGGCGGGCAGATCACGAGGTCAGGTGATCGAGACCATCATGGCTAAAAGGGTGAAACCCTGTCTCTACTAAAAATACAAAAAATTAGCTGGCTGAAGTAGCGGGCACCTGTAGTCCCAGCTACTCAGGAGGCTGAGGCGGGAGAATGGCGTGAACCTGGGAGGTGGAGCTTGCAGTTAGCCGAGGTCACGCCACTGCCCTCCAGCCTGGGCAACAGAGCGAGACTCCGTCTCAAAAAAAATAAAATAAAATAAAAAAGCAGCAGTAAATTCATTAATCAGATTCACTGAAATGGTTTCAGAACAACTGTAATTGCTCAACTTAGACGTCCCTTTCCTTTCTCCCCAAGGATATCGTGTATGTACTGTATAATCATAAATGCATACTACTATATAATATGAAACATAACGTATAAAATATAAATGTTAATTATATTAATGAACATTTATGACAAACATTGAGATGATCTCCCTAACATGAGAGCCTGGGAGAAAGTGGGACTATCATGTCTGTCTTGCAGATTTCACCTCCCCCCCCCCCCAGAGGTGCTGTAACAGCTTTCCTACCACCTCTGCCAGCCAATCCTGTCTTGTTGGGAATCTGACCTCCCTATTGGCTATTGCAGACCTTTAAACCGACCACCTCTGCCAGCCAATCCTGTCTTGTTGGGAATCTGACCTCCCTATTGGCTATCGCAGACCTTTAAACTGCCTCCTTTGTGACATCATCCTCCCACCTAACCTACCGCCACCTGCTAGCATCTTGGGGCTTCCTGGGTGTGGCCTGTAAATTTGTATCATCACAAGTGGCCAGTGACCAGTAATCAGTTACCAGTGGCCTTCATACTGGACACATGCCCTCGTTGGCGTCAGCCACCCAGACATCCGCTAGTATCGTCTCTTCTTCCCTTGTATCTGCAGTTGATGTTTCTTCTTCTCTGACCATGTCAGGTAAAGAAAGAAACTTTTTAAAACGGTTTTCATGAGATTTCTTTGCCCCTAAATTTAGATTTCTTTCCCCCTATAGTCCCAAACAGCTTGGAATAACAGGGAAGGTATTGAAGTAGAAATCTGGAGACCTCGTTTCAGTTTTGGCTTTGACATTTACTAGCTGTGTGACTTTAGATAACTTTTCTTCTCTCACAAATTCTGTTTCCTCATCTGCTACATTAGGATAATAGATTGGTTATTTCCCCCGGCCCTTTTCTTTTCTAATATTGAGTCTTAAAGGGTAGACGTATAGAAAATGAAATCAGAGACTTTCTGAGAGTGTTCATTTCAAACGAAACAGAGAAAAAACCGAAGTGGCCTAGAAAACTGGCAATATATTCTGAGATGTTTCATGTGTAATGGTCTCCCTCCACTAATATTTCAACTTTCCTGTATTAAATTTAGTGATGTTTAGTGATGTTTTAAATAATATTCAGCCAGGCACAGTGGCTCACACCTGTAATCTCAGCACTTTGGGAGGCCATCTCCCTCACTAATATTTCAACTTTACTATTTTAAATTTAGTGATGTTTACTGATGCGTACTGATGTTTTTAATATTCAGTTGGGCGTGGTAGCCCATGCCTGCAGTCTCAATGCTATGGGAGCCTGAGGTGGGAGGATCGCTTTGGGCCTAGGATTTCCCGGGCAGTCTGGGCAACATGGC
>NW_026664903.1:0-1743 GCF_009828535.3 Hylobates moloch | reverse complement strand
CTAAGGGGCCGATAGTGGAAAATGGAATATCTTCAAATGTTCACTACGCAGAAGCATTCTGTGAAACTTCTTTCAGTTCTGTGCATTGAACTCACAGAGTTGAACCTTACTTTGATTGAGTATTTCTGAAACACTCTTTCTGTAGAAACTGCAAGAGGACATTCTGAGCGCTAAGAGGTGTATTGTGGAAAAAGGTATATCTTCAAATAAAAACTACACCGAAGCATTCTGTGAAACTTCTTTCTGTTCTTTGCATTCAAGTAACGGAGTTGAACGGGACTTTTGATTGAGCAGTTCTGAAACACTCTTTCTGTAGAAACTGCAAGTGGAGATTCGGAGCGCTAAGATGCCTATAGTGGAAAAAGGAATATCTTCAAATAAAAACTACACAGAAGCATTCTGTGAAACTCCTTTCTGTTCTCTGCATTCAACTAACAGATTTGAACCTTACTTCTGATTGTTCAGTTCAGAAACACTCTTTCTGTAGAAACTGCAAGTGGACATTCGGAGCGCAAAGAGGCCTATAGTGGAAAAAGGAATATCTTCAAATAAAAGCTACACAGAAGTACTCTGTGAAACTTCTTTCTGATCTGTGCAGTGAACTAACAGATTTAAACCTTACCTTTGATTGAGGGGTTGTGAAACTCTCTTTCTGTAGAAACTGGAAGTGGACATTCGGAGGGGTAAGAGGCCTATAGTGGAAAAAGGAATATCTTCAAATTAAAACTACACAGAAGCATTCTGTGAAACTTCTTTCTGTTCTCTGCATTCAAGTAACAGATTTGACCTTACTTTTGATTGTTCAGTTCAGAAACACTCTTTCTGTAGAAACTGCAAGTGGACCTTCGGAGCGCAAAGAGGCCTATAGTGGAATAAGGTATATCTTCAAATAAAAGCTACACAGAAGTACTCTGTGAAACTTCTTTCTGATCTGTGCATTCAACTAACAGATTTGAACCTTACCTTTGTTTGAGGGGTTGTGAAACCCTCTTTCTGTAGAAACTGGATGTGGACATTCGGAGTGGTAAGAAGCCTATAGTCGAAAAAGGAATATCTTCAAATAAAAACTACATAGACGCATTCTGTGAAACTTCTTTCTGTTCTGTGCATTCAAGTAACAGAGTTGAACCTGACTTTTGATTGTGCAGTTCTTAAACACTCTTTCTGCAGAAACTGCAAGTGGACATTGGCAGCGCTATGAGGCATATAGTGGAAAAAGGAATATCTTCAAATATAACCTACACAGAAGCATTCTGTGAAACCATTTTCTGATCTCTGTATTCGACTAACAGAGTTGAACCTTACATTTGATTGAGCTTTTCTGAAACATTCTTTCTGTGGAAACTGCAAGTGGACATTCGGAGCGCAAAGATGCCTGTAGTGGTGAAAGGAATATCTTCAAATAAAAACTACACGGAAGCATTGTGTGAAATCATTTCTGATCTGTGCATTCAACTAACAGAGTTGAACATTACTTTTGATTGTGCTGTTCTGAAACACACTTTCTGTAGAAAGAGCAAGTGCTCATTCGGAGCGATAAGAGGCCTATAGTGGAAAATGGAATATCTTCAAACAAAAACTATGCAGAAGCATTCTGTGAAACCTCTTTCTGTTCTTTGCATTCAACTAACGGAGTTGAACATTACTTTTCATTGAGCAGTTCTGATACACTCTTTCTGTGGAAACTGCAATTTGTCATTCCGAGCGCTTAGAGGCCTAGAGTGGAACAACGAATATCTTCAA
>NW_026664902.1:0-1743 GCF_009828535.3 Hylobates moloch | reverse complement strand
TAAACATATTAATAGTTACTAAAATGGACAGCAGAGGCAAACAAATAATCAGAATAATCTGACTCATGTAGATATATGGCATTAACTAGTTAATTATTATATTCCTAAAAAGTTAAATAGATAGAAAGCCTGCTAAATTCTTACTGGATCTGTATAAGCAGAGAACTTTCAGGTCAAGCAAACAAAAATTTAACTCGAATCATAAAAACAGAGAATCATGACCCTTGAAGCAGTTTCCAGTTTTGAGCCAGTTTTCAGACACAGAATGCTTGAATAAAGGCGAGGCCAGATCCCCTACAGGAAGGACCTTGGTATACTACTGAAAATGTATACTGTTAATATTTCTTCCATCCTTCTCCAAGTGGACCTATGGCCTTTTACCACGGTAACTATGCATTGGGAAAAAGGAAATAATCAGACCTTTCAGAGACTCCTGGACACTGACATGAACTGACATTGATTCTAAGAGACCTGAAATGTCACTGTGGCCCTCCAGTTAGAGTAGGGGCCTATAGAGGTCAGGCAATCAATGGAGTTTTAGTGCAGCTCTGACTCAATGTGTCTCCAGATTCATTCTGTGGTTATTTCTCCAGTTCCAGAATGCATAATTGGAATGGACATGTAGTCATCCCTTCCTGTCTATGAGAAATTGGTTGCAGAACCCCCTGAGGATAGGAAAATCCATGGATACTAAAGTCCCTAATATAAAATGGTGTAGTATTTGCATATAACCTATGCACATCCTCTTGTATACTTTAAGTCATCTCTAAATTACCTATAATACCTAATGCAATGTAAATCCTATATAAGTAGTTGTTATACTGCATTATTTATGAAATAATCACAAGAACAGAAATCTATGTGTGTTCAGTACAGATGCAACCATCCTTTTTTAAAAATGTTTTTGATTGGTAGTTGGTTGAATCCATGGAAGTGGAACCCACAGAGAGCTGCTTCTACTTAGCTGCTGGCAGAATTGCCATGTGGTTCCCCAATTTATGGAGTGAGAGTGACATTGGTGGGAAAGGACAAATGGAAGCCATTACAACTTCTTCTATCTAGGAAAACAGTAAATAAAAAACAATAACACATCCCTAGAGAGATGGCAGAGATTACTGCCACCATCAAAGACTGGAAGGATGAAGGGTAGTGATTCCCACCTGTGATGGTTGTTAATATTGAGTGTCAACTTGATTAGATTGAAGGATGCAAAGTACTGTTCCTGGGTGTATCTGTGAGGGTGTTGCCAAAGGAGATTAATATTTGAGTCAGTGGGCTGGGAAAAGCAGACCCACACTTAATCTGGTGGGCACAATCTAATCAACTGCCAGCAGATATAAAGCAGGCAGAAAAACATGAAAAGGCAAGACTGGCCTAGCCTCCCAGACTACATCTTTCTCTCATGCTGGTTGCTTCCTGCCCTCAAACATGGGACTCTAAGTTCTTCAGTTTTGAGGCTCAGAATGGCTCTGCTTGCTCCTCAAGTTTACAGACAGCCTATTGTGGGACCTTGTGATTGTATAAGTTAATATTTAATAAACTCCCCTTTATATTTATATAATTATATATATATTTATATATTTATATAATATTTATTTATATATTATATACATATATATTTATTTATATATTATTCATATAATATATAATATAGTATATATTTTTATATATAAATATATAATATTTATATATTAATTTATATATATTTATATATAATAATTATATATATTATATTGTTTATAC
>NW_026664901.1:0-1744 GCF_009828535.3 Hylobates moloch | reverse complement strand
TTCCATTCCTTTCCATTCCATTCTGTTCCATTCCATTCCATTCCATCCTATTCTTTTCAAACATAATCCACTCCACTCCATTCCATTCCATTCCGTTCAATTCTATTCAAATCCACTTTTTTCCCCTCCACTCCTCTCCACTCCATTCCATTCAATTCCATTCCATTCCATTCCATTCCATGCCTATCCACTCCATTCCAGTCCACTCCACTCCTTTCCTTTCTTCTCCATTCCTATCCACTACACTCCTCTGCACTTTTTTTCCATTCCATTCCATTCCATTCCATTTCATTCTTTTCTATTCCTTTCCATTCCATTCCATTCCATTTTTTTTCACTAGAATGCACTCCACTCCAATCTTTTCCATTCCATTGTATTCAATTCAAATCCATTATTCCGCACTCTACTCCTCTCATCGCCACTGCATTCCCTTCCTTCCCATTCAAATCCATTTCTATCCACTCCATTCCATTCCACTTCATTCCTTTCCATTCCATTCCACTCTATTCCACTTCACTCCACTCTATTCCTTTCTCCTCCATTCCACTTCAATATACTCCACTGCACCTTTTTCCATTCCGTTTGTTTCCATTCCAGTCCGTTCCTTTCTATTCCATTGCATTCCATTCCATTGCTTTCCATTCCATTCCCTTCCCTTCCATTCCATTCCATTCCATTGCTTTCCATTCCATTCCCTTCCCTTCCATTCCATTCCATTCCTTTCCATTCTTTTCCACTAGAATCCACTCCACTCCACTCCAATCTATTCCATTCAATTCCATTCCCTTCAAATACACTATTTTCTATTCCACAGCTCTCCATTCCACTGCATTCCATTCCTTCAAATTCACCTCCATTCCTGTCCACCCAAATCCATTCAACTCCATTCTATTCCATTCCATTCCATTCCATTCCATTCTGTCCCATTCCATTCTGTTCCATTCCATCCCATTCCATTCCATTCCACTCCATTCCATTCCACCCCATTCCACTCCATTCCACTCACTTTCTTTCTTCTCCATTCCACTCCACTGCACTTTTTTCCTTTCCATTATATTTCATTGCAATCCATTCTATTCCATTCCATTCCATTCCGTTCCATACCATTCCTTTGCATTCGATTCTTTTCCACAAGAATCCGTTCCACTCCTCTCCAATCCATTCCAATCCAATCCATTAAATTCAAATCCTCTCTTCTCCTCTCCACTCCACTGCATTCCATTCCTTCCCATTCGCTTCCATTACTTTCCAATCCATTCCAATCCATGCCATTCCTCTCCATTCCATTCCACTCCATTCCACTCCCATCCTTTCTTCTCCATTCCACTCCACTGCATTCCACTGCACTTTTTCCCATTCCATTCCATTGCATTCCATTCCATTCCCCTCTATGCAACTCCACTGCAATCCAATCCATTCCATTCCCCTCTGTTCCATTCCATTCCATTCCACCTAAATCCACTACACTACTCTCCATTCCACTCCACTCCACTCTACTCCATTGCATTCCCTTCCATTGCTTTCCATTCCAATCATTTCAAATCCACTCTTCTCCACTCCAATTCTCTCCACTCCACTGCATTCCATTTCTTCCCATTCGTCTCCATTCCTGTCCACCCAATTCCATTCCATTCCATTTTATTCCATTCCATTCCCTTCCATTCTATTCCACTATTTTCCACTGCAGTCCACTCCCTTCCTTTCTTCTCCATTCAATTCCACTGCACTCAACTACAGTTTTTTT
>NW_026664900.1:0-1744 GCF_009828535.3 Hylobates moloch | reverse complement strand
GCAGGCCCATGCGCCCCAGGGTGAGGGCTCAGTGCTGGCCCACTTATCCTCACAACAGACCTATACATCCCTGGACATCCAAGTTGGGGCTCTGGGATGCCACCCCCAGCCAGGACAGACTGGCTCATGAGAAGGACCTTCCCCCATAGCTGGCTTCATTCAGAGATGCCAGGGCCCTGGCTGCTGGCAGACGAGCTCAGTGAGCCCCATGAGGGCATGGGTCCCTGAAGCCCGTTGGCCCTGTCTGGCCTGGAATGGCAATGAGTAGGCCGTCTTGCCAGCTGAGACATGAAGCCCAGGCTGGGCCTGTGTGCCAGGTCACACCCCTCTCAGGATGTGCTGGCACCTGCCTCAGGTTGGTTTCCAAAGCCTCATCCGGTAAAACCAGGTCTCCCAAAGCAATTCCTCCAACGAGAGGAAATTCTCTGCCTACTTCAGAGTTTTTTATAGTGTGGGTGGTAGCATGCTAGAACTGAAAGATTTTGGAGTCAGAAGAAATGGTTCTCATTCTAACTCTACCTTCCACCTCTTGGTTCCCTCATCTTTAGAATGGGAATCTGTTGGGGTGATGAGACCCAACACCAGGTCGCAGGGGCGGCAAGTCCAGCGGAGTCAAAGGAATGAGAAACAGACAGTTTGAGAGAGAAAATGGGACCAGGGCACCATCGCGAGTGTGGAGGCTGCCAAGGCCCCGAGTTCTGGGAGCCCACGCTATTTATTGGTGATCTAACAAAGAAACAGGTGGTGAGGATGTGGGGGTTGAAAGGAATCGGTGTATCAAGTGAATGAGAAACATATGGCTACTTGAGATAATGGGAATGCTAGAAGCAAGGAGCCAGCAAATGTAGCAAGCCCTGCCTCAGCTTCTCTCCCAACACTCAGCTTTTCTCCCAACAAGAATCATACAAAACTCAGAGGCTAGTGAAAGGTTAAAGCAGGTGGTCCACACCAGCTGCAGAGTCAAAAACAAAATACGCGTCTGCTGCCATTTAGAAAGCGGACACAAACTCAGGCAAGACTGTTTTCCACACGATGACCCATGAGTGGGCCTGGCTGGGCCTCCCCACACACAGCTGCTGACCTCTGAATACAAAATACACTTCGGGACCAGGTGCGGTGGTTCACACCTGTAATCCCAGCACTTTGGGAGGCCAAGAGGAATGGATCACTTGAGGTCAGGAGTTTGAGACCAGCCTGGCCAACATGGTGAAACCCCGTCTCTGCTAAAAATACAAAAATTAGTCGGGCATGGTGGTGGGTACCTGTAATCCCAGCCACTCAGGAGGCAGAGGCACAAGAATCACTTGAACCGAGGAGGCAGAGGTTACAGTGAGCTGAGATCACACCACTACACTCCAGCCTGGGTGACAGAGCAAGACTCCATTTCAAATACAAATAAAAATAAAAATAAACATGCTTTAGGGGACTTGGATGAAATTGAAAATGCCCTTTTTGACTTTGAACAGACTTGGTGACTTGTTAAGAAATCTTTGTAGCTTTAAAGTTATGGTAAAAATAAAAATCCATCTTCCTTTTCCTGCATAGGTTATTCAGAATAGGCTGTTTTGACAAGAAAGGCTCCCCAGATTTCCAGAAGGAAGGGTCCAAGCTGCCAGTGTTCACCCAGCACCAGGACTCATGCCCTACCCCCAGGAGACCTCCTCAGCTCTGCACCCCTCAACTCCGTGCTGACTTGGTGGGGCTGGAAGCCAGGGTTCCTGAGGGGCCAAGGCCTCCCCGCTGG
>NW_026664899.1:0-1744 GCF_009828535.3 Hylobates moloch | reverse complement strand
GCAGGCCCATGCGCCCCAGGGTGAGGGCTCAGTGCTGGCCCACTTATCCTCACAACAGACCTATACATCCCTGGACATCCAAGTTGGGGCTCTGGGATGCCACCCCCAGCCAGGACAGACTGGCTCATGAGAAGGACCTTCCCCCATAGCTGGCTTCATTCAGAGATGCCAGGGCCCTGGCTGCTGGCAGACGAGCTCAGTGAGCCCCATGAGGGCATGGGTCCCTGAAGCCCGTTGGCCCTGTCTGGCCTGGAATGGCAATGAGTAGGCCGTCTTGCCAGCTGAGACATGAAGCCCAGTCTGGGCCTGTGTGCCAGGTCACACCCCTCTCAGGATGTGCTGGCACCTGCCTCAGGTTGGTTTCCAAAGCCTCATCCGGTAAAACCAGGTCTCTCAAAGCAATTCCTCCAACGAGAGGAAATTCTCTGCCTACTTCAGAGTTTTTTATAGTGTGGGTGGTAGCATGCTAGAACTGAAAGATTTTGGAGTCAGAAGAAATGGTTCTCATTCTAACTCTACCTTCCACCTCTTGGTTCCCTCATCTTTAGAATGGGAATCTGTTGGGGTGATGAGACCCAACACCAGGTCGCAGGGGCGGCAAGTCCAGCGGAGTCAAAGGAATGAGAAACAGACAGTTTGAGAGAGAAAATGGGACCAGGGCACCATCGCGAGTGTGGAGGCTGCCAAGGCCCCGAGTTCTGGGAGCCCACGCTATTTATTGGTGATCTAACAAAGAAACAGGTGGTGAGGATGTGGGGGTTGAAAGGAAACGGTGTATCAAGTGAATGAGAAACATATGGCTACTTGAGATAATGGGAATGCTAGAAGCAAGGAGCCAGCAAATGTAGCAAGCCCTGCCTCAGCTTCTCTCCCAACACTCAGCTTTTCTCCCAACAAGAATCATACAAAACTCAGAGGCTAGTGAAAGGTTAAAGCAGGTGGTCCACACCAGCTGCAGAGTCAAAAACAAAATACGCGTCTGCTGCCATTTAGAAAGCGGACACAAACTCAGGCAAGACTGTTTTCCACACGATGACCCATGAGTGGGCCTGGCTGGGCCTCCCCACACACAGCTGCTGACCTCTGAATACAAAATACACTTCGGGACCAGGTGCAGTGGTTCACACCTGTAATCCCAGCACTTTGGGAGGCCAAGAGGAATGGATCACTTGAGGTCAGGAGTTTGAGACCAGCCTGGCCAACATGGTGAAACCCCGTCTCTGCTAAAAATACAAAAATTAGTCGGGCATGGTGGTGGGTACCTGTAATCCCAGCCACTCAGGAGGCAGAGGCACAAGAATCACTTGAACCGAGGAGGCAGAGGTTACAGTGAGCTGAGATCACACCACTACACTCCAGCCTGGGTGACAGAGCAAGACTCCATTTCAAATACAAATAAAAATAAAAATAAACATGCTTTAGGGGACTTGGATGAAATTGAAAATGCCCTTTTTGACTTTGAACAGACTTGGTGACTTGTTAAGAAATCTTTGTAGCTTTAAAGTTATGGTAAAAATAAAAATCCATCTTCCTTTTCCTGCATAGGTTATTCAGAATAGGCTGTTTTGATAAGAAAGGCTCCCCAGATTTCCAGAAGGAAGGGTCCAAGCTGCCAGTGTTCACCCAGCACCAGGACTCATGCCCTGCCCCCAGGAGACCTCCTCAGCTCTGCACCCCTCAACTCCGTGCTGACTTGGTGGGGCTGGAAGCCAGGGTTCCTGAGGGGCCAAGGCCTCCCCGCTGG
>NW_026664898.1:0-1744 GCF_009828535.3 Hylobates moloch | reverse complement strand
ATGTGAAAAGACCAAACCTACGTCTGATTGGTGTACCTGAAAATGACAGGGAGAATGGAACCAAGTTGGAAAACACTCTGCAAGATATTATCCAGGAGAACTTCCCCAATCTAGCAAGGCAGGCCAACATTCAGATTCAGGAAATACAGAGAACGCCACAAAGATACTCCTCGAGAAGAGCAACTCCAAGACACATAATTGTCAGATTCACCAAAGTTGAAATGAAGGAAAAAATGCTAAGGGCCGCCAGAGAGAAAGGTTGGGTTACCCACAAAGGGAAGCCCAACAGACTAACAGCTGATCTCTCAGCAGAAACTCTACAAGCCAGAAGAGAGTAGGGGCCGATATTCAATATTCTTAAAGAATTTTCAACCCAGAATTTCATATCCAGCCAAAATAAGCTTCATAAGTGAAGGAGAAACAAAATGCTTTACAGACAAGCAAATGCTGAGTGATTTTGTCACCACCAGGCCTGCCCTAAAAGAGCTCCTGAAGGAAGCACTAAACATGGAAAGGAACAACCGGTACCAGCCACTGCAAAAACATGCCAAATTGTAAAGACCATTGAGGCTAGGAAGAAACTGCATCAACTAACGAGCAAAATAACCAACTAACATCATAATGACAGGATCAAATTCACACATAACAATATTAACTTTAAATGTAAATGGGCTAAATGCTCTAATTAAAAGACACAGACTGGCAAACTGGATAAGGAGTCAAGACCCATCAGTGTGCTGTATTCAGGAAACCCATCTCACGTGCAGAGACACACATAGACTCAGAATAAAGGGATGGAGGAAGATCTATCAAGCAAATGGAAAACACAAAAAGGCAGGGGTTGCAATCCCAGTCTCTGATAAAATAGACTTTAAACCAACAAAGATCAAAAGAGACAAAGAAGGCCATTACATAATGGTAAAGGGATCAATTCAACAAGAAGAGCTAACTATCCTAAATATATACGCACCCAACACAAGAGCACCCAGATTCATAAAGCAAGTCCTGAGTGACCTACAAAGGGACTTAAACTCCCACACAATAATAATGGGAGATTTTAACACCCCAGTGTCAATATTAGACAGATCAATGAGACTGAAAGTTAACAAGGATATCCAGGAATTGAACTCAGCTCTGCACAAAGTGGACCTAATAGACATCTACAGAACTCTCCACCCCAAATCAACAGAATATATATTTTTTTCAGCACCACACCACACCTATTCCAAAATTGACCACATAGTTGGAAGTAAAGCTCTCCTCAGCAAATGTAAAAGAACAGAAATTATAACAAACTGTCTCTCAGACCACAGTGCAATCAAACTAGAACTCAGGATTAAGAAACTCACTCAAAACCGCTCAACTACATGGAAACTGAACAACCTGCTCCTGAATGACTATTGGGTACATAATGAAATGAAGGCAGAAATAAAGATGTTCTTTGAAACCAAATGAGAACAAAGACACAACATACCAGAATCTCTGGGACACATTCAAAGCAGTGTGTAGAGGGAAATTTATAGCACTAAATGCCCACAAGAGAAAGCAGGAAAGATCCAAAATTGACACCCTAACATCACAATTAAAAGAACTAGAAAAGCAAGAGCAAATACATTCAAAAGCTAGCAGAAGGCTAGAAATAACTAAAATCAGAGCAGAACTGAATGAAATAGAGACACAAAAAACCCTTCAAAAAATTAATGAATCCAGGAGCTGGTTTTTTGAAAAGATCAACAAAATTGAT
>NW_026664897.1:0-1745 GCF_009828535.3 Hylobates moloch | reverse complement strand
GGGCTGAGACAATGGGGTTTTCTAGATATACAATCATGTCATCTGCTTGATATCTGATAGGACAGTATTCCCACCCTTCTTTAACATTGCTTTGTTTTTTTCTATTCTTTAATAATTTTATATTAAGCTTCTCCTGTTTTCAGAATAATTCTATCAGTATCTTAACTGGGTATTATTGTATCTATAGATTAATTTGAAGAAAACATCATTATGTACTGTCTTTATATCTATAGACGTTGCATTTCTATCCCTTTATTTATATGTTTTTATTATTTTTTTTTATTTTTATTTTTTTATTATACTTTAAGTTTTAGGGTACATGTGCACAATGTGCAGGTTTGTTACATATGTATCCATGTGCCATGTTGATTTCCTGCACCCATTAGCTCGTCATTTAGCATTAGGTATATCTCCTAATGCTGTCCCCGCCCCCCCACCCCCCACCCCACAACAGTACCCGGAATGTGATGTTCCCCTTCCTGTGTCCATGAGTTCTCATTGTTCAATTCCCACCTATGAGTGAGAACATGCGGTGTTTGGTTTTTTGTCCTTGCGATAGTTTACTGAGAATGATGTTTTCCAGTTTCATCCATGTCCCTACAAAGGACACGAACTCATCATTTTTTATGGCTGCATAGTATTCCATGGTGTATATGTGCCACATTTTCTTAATCCAGTCTATCGTTGTTGGACATTTGGGTTGGTTCCAACTGTTTGCTATTGTGAATAGTCCCGCAATAAACATACGTGTGCATGTGTCTTTATAGCAGCATGATTTATAGTCCTTTGGGTATATACCCAGTAATGGGATGGCTGGGTCAAATGGTATTTCTAGTTCTAGATCCCTGAGGAATCGCCACACTGACTTCCACAATGGTTGAACTAGTTTACAGTCCCATCAACAGTGTAAAAGTGTTCCTATTTCTCCACATCCTCTCCAGCACCTGTTGTTTCCTGACTTTTTAATGATGGCCATTCTAACTGGTGTGAGATGGTATCTCATTGTGGTTTTGATTTGCATTTCTCTGATGGCCAGTGATGATGAGCATTTCTTCATGTGTTTTTTGGCTGCATAAATGTCTTCTTTTGAGAAGTGTCTGTTCATGTCCTCTGCCCACTTTTTGATGGGGTTGTTTGTTTTTTTCTTGTAAATTTGTTTGAGTTCATTGTAGATTCTGGATATTAGCCCTTTGTCAGATGAGTAGGTTGCAAAAATTTTCTCCCATTCTGTAGGTTGCCTGTTCACTCTGATGGTGGTTTCTTTTGCTGTGCAGAAGCTCTTTAGTTTAATTAGATCCCATTTGTCAATTTTGGCTTTTGTTGCCATTGCTTTTGGCGTTTTAGACATGAAGTCCTTGCCCACGCCTATGTCCTGAATGGTATTGCCTAGGTTTTCTTGTAGGATTTTAATGGTTTTAGGTCTAACATATAAGTCTTTAATCCATCTTGAATTAATTTTTGTATAAGGTGTAAGGAAGGGATCCAGTTTCAGCTTTCTACATATGGCTGGCCAGTTTTCCCAGCACCATTTATTAAATAGGGAATCCTTTCCCCATTTCTTGTTTTTGTCAGGTTTGTCAAAGATCAAATAGTTGTAGATATGCGGCATCATTTCTGAGGGCTCTGTTCTGTTCCATTGATCTATATCTCTGTTGTGGTACCAGTACCATGCTGTTTTGGTTACTGTAGCCTTGTAGTATAGTTTGAAGTCAGGTAGCGTGATGCCTCCAGCTTTGTTCTTTTGG
>NW_026664896.1:0-1745 GCF_009828535.3 Hylobates moloch | reverse complement strand
CCTCCCCTCCCTTCCCTTCCCTTCCCCTCCCCTTTCCTTTTCTTTGCTTTCCTTTCATTTCTTTTTATAAACACAGGGTTTTGCCATATTGCCCAGGCTGGTCTTGAAATTCTGGGCTAAAGTGATCTTCCCACTTCCACCTTCCAAAGTACTGGGATTGCAGGTGTGAGCCACTCTGCATGACCATGACAATAATTTTTATTGGGCATGATGATAATTTTTGTCAACATCTATGATTTGATCATGTTATTTTAATTTTTCACAAATAAGTAATTATTTCCCAATATTAAACATTCCTTGCATTCCTGAACCAACCCTATTTTGTCATACAGTATTGCCCTTATAATGTATAATTCTGTTATAATATAATTCTGTTATGTATATAATGTATAATTCTGTAATGCCTTGTTGAATATCTTTGCATTAATAGTCATATTTGTTACGGTTTTGTGAGTTTTTCATTATCAAACACTAATATTATCTTATATACTTTAAAAAAATAATTGGAACAAACTTTTAATTATTGTGATGCTGTAAATGTATGCTTTGCTGACACTTGTGTAGACCTAGATTCAAATGCAAAATAACTATCTTCATACATTTTTAGAAGGATTATTTCCCATTGACCTTTGTAATATTTGTTCTTTGCCTCAAATTTGCCCTATGTCTGATATTAGATATAATATATAATATTTTAATGAACATTTATTTAGCTGGCCTTTCTTTACTTCCTTCTATCTTGCCATTCTTCCGTTTTCCCTCCTTCCCTCCCTTCTTCCCTTTTTTCTTTCTTTTCTCCCTTTTTCCTTTTTTTGTGTGTGCTGTCTTTGAGTTTGCGAAGTGATTAATTTCCTTTATTAAGCTTATCTTTGAATTTTTAAATTTTATGTAAAAGATAAATTTTACTTAAAAAGATATATATACATAGTTTAAGAAGTCAAAACCTCAACAAGTCATATTCCATAAACAAGGTTACCATGCTTTACTTTTCCATTTCCCAATTCCTACATTTTAGATTCAAGTGGTTTCATCTATTTGGACATTTACTCTGGCATTTACATCCATATTTATAAATAATATGTTTATGTTACTATTTCTTGCTTTATTCAGAACTGTAGTATATTTAGTCATTTATTTGACTTTCTAGTAAGAGAATCTCAAGTTTTTGTTTACAATAACCATTAACTTTACAGGATTGTGCTAGGCACTTAGATGTCAACACAGAGTATGTGGTAGTGTTATTTTATTACAGAGATATGATAGTGTTGTGCTGTGAAGAGTATGGGAAAGTCAGTACACATAGTGGAGACACCTTCTGTCTCCACTTGCCTCCTCATGGTTTGGCTCCTTCCTGAAGTTGGCTTAATAACTACATCATCCAGGTAGAACACTGGAAGATGCCACTCTTTTTTCTTGGAATGATTCTTCCTTTAAAAGTATTTAATGGACACTTAATCTCTTTTTTTCTCACCAAATATATCACTGTAATTATATATATAAAAATATATATATAATATATTTTTAAATATGTAAACAAAATATATAAATATATAAATAAAAGTTATGTATGTGTAAATATATATATATACACACACATATGGGTGTGTATATACACACAAAACACATAGGGTGTTTGTGGCAGAGCTGAGAGCAGTGGGGAGTATGTGTCATTAAAATGAAACAGCCAATTGGGATAAATCAGCCATGATCAAATGGCACTATTTCCAAATAGCATAGAGGAAGTT
>NW_026664895.1:0-1745 GCF_009828535.3 Hylobates moloch | reverse complement strand
AAAAAAAAAAAAAAAAAAAAAGAAAGAAAAGAAAAAAAGAAATAAGGACGCAACTGATTGTGTGAACTCCAGGTAGCAGAACAAAGACCCAGGAGTAGAAGTGAGAGGCAGATTTGTGTATGTTGGTTCAATATAAGGTAAAGTTTCCTAATAGAGTTATTCTAAAACAAGATAGGCTGCCATACTAAGAAGTAATTTCTCCAAAGTAGACATGTTCAGGCACAAGTAACAATATTGTAGAGTGAATTCCTGCCTCGGTGGGGAGAAAGGACTAGGTGACCTCTAGACTTTCCACAATCCCATGGCATTCGATGGGACTAAGGGAGAACTGTGCTCTGACAATCAGTGCTCTAGACAAAATGTGCTCTAAATGTGCTCTAAAATCAGTGCTCTAGACAATCATTGCTCTAAATGACAAAACTGTCCAAAGACTCAGGAGGAAATCAGTTCTTCCTGGGGTATCTGGGCCCACCAGACATTGTCAAGGCTTTCTTTCCATTATTGAATCCTCTCGGCAAGCTAGTATCAATTATTACTCTGCCTTTACTAATGAAGAACTGAGGCTCAGAGAATTTACGTTACCAGTCTTAATTATAATACAATCCAGTCTTGTCTGTCTTGAAGACTGCGTTCTTAATCATTTTATTACACTGAAACACTGATTACAAATGTATCAACATATTTAGGCACTATATAAAATCAAACTTTTAAAATAGTCAAACAGGTCTTGATATACATTTTCGTTACTATCTCATTTAGTTGCCACTTCATAACAAAATCTTGATTTTTCTCTTCTAGTTTTCAAAAAAACCCTTCTTTTTCCCTCCGTTTTAAAGCTTCCAGGCCTGTGACATGCTAGGAAGAAATCACTCTTTAAAAGTCCTAATAGACATTACAGGGTTTCTCCCATTGTGTACGTTAATTCAGAATCTTGTGGAGTATGACTTCCATGTCCTTAAAGGCAGTAGTCTTTCTCCAATATCTCTTTTCCTTGCTCTTTCTTCTTTCTGTTCAGGAAAAATTATTCTCCATTCACCCTCCTTTTTTCCCTTCTACTACTATCTGAAGTCTCTGTCTAACCACTTTGTTTCCTCTCTTTTTTATTTATTTTAATATATATTTTTAAAAACTTGTTTTCTTCTTTTCCTTTTGTTTGGAGACAGTGTCTTGCTCTGTCAACCAGGTTGGAGTGCAGTGGCATGATCATAGCTCATTGCAGCCCTGTGCTCCTGGGCTTAAGTGATTCTCCCACCTCAGCCTGCTGAGTAGCTAGGACTACAGGCATGCCCCACCATGCCCAACTAATGTTTTAAGTTGTTTTTGCAGAGACAGGGATCTCACTATGTTGCCCAGGCTGGTCTGGAACTCTTGGCCTCAAGCAATCCTCCCGCCTCAGCCTCCCAAAGTGCTGGGATTACAGGCATGGGCCACTGTGTCTGGCACTGTTTCCTTTCAATGAGAAAAAATTTACTCTAGTAACTAAGTTACTAATTCATTCAATTAACCTTCTCCTTAATCACTTCTCAATTGGCTTAAGTGATTTCTTTGCTAAACCCTGCAGTTTTACAATCTGCTCTGGCCAACCTGCATCTTCAGAGAAACTTACAAAAAATCAAGGGGGTCTCTCTGGATCTATTCTGGTTCTGGGGCTGCCCAATTAAAAAAACAAAAAGAAAATAATCAAAACACTTTAAATACTTTTTTTTTTTTTTTTTTTGGAGATGGAGTCTCACTCTGTTGCCCAA
>NW_026664894.1:0-1745 GCF_009828535.3 Hylobates moloch | reverse complement strand
ACACATCCCTCAAGACCCAACTCAAGGGCCACCGCCTCCTGAACTCATTCCCTGAACTTTCTCCTGTGCTTCCACTCTCCTCTTGGCCAAGTGATGTTGACATTTCTACGGGACCATCTCTCTCTCTAGACCAGAAAGGCCTACAGTTGAGGCCACCTGTAGTGCAATTTGTGTCAGTCTGGGGAGAGTGGATTTGGAGCCTAACCACCATTTATGTAAATCAATCTGATGGACATTATGGGTTACAGCCCAGCTGCAAGGGTCAGCGAGGGGTGGTGTGGCAGTGAACACAGACCCTGGGTGGTGGTGACAGTGGCTGTCATGGGAAGTAAAGGAATGGGAAGGGGTCCTCGTGGAATCAGGAAGACAGGCCTTGGCTGCAGATGGGCCAGCACCCCAGTGGGTATATAGAACATATATCCTAATCCCAGCTCTGCTATAAATCCACACTGGAACCCTGGGCAATGACTTTCCCCTTTCTGAGCCTCAGTTTACTCATCAGTAAAATAGTGACAATAACTCCAGCTTCACCAAGGAGATGTGAGGCTCAATAAGATGATGGATCTGAAAATGCCTCATGGCACAAAGGAGAGGGATTCCTGACATGACAAGCATAGGAAGGGAGGAAGGATGGGGTCTGTAAATGACCAGATGGCAGCCCCACCCCTCCACACACACAAACACCCACCATGACCCTCACACTGGCAATTTGCCCAGGAGGGCCCCAGGCCTGGAATCAGCACTGCCAGGTGGGCAGGGAGGACTGCTGTCCCATTACAGGGGTGAGGAAACTTAGGCTGTGAATTGTTCCACAGGGAATAAGGGGCAGGGTCTAGCTCCCCACAGCAGGCAGGGAAGATTGAAGTTGCTCCCTGGGAAGAGGAAGGGAGGCACTGACTGGCACTCTGTGATTTAGATGAGAATCTCAGGCTCAGGCAGGTGACTTGAGCTTCCTGATGTAGAAGGTGAAGGAGGCCGGGAGGCAGAGGACAGGAGGAAGAAAGAAAGGAAGAGAGCAGCAAACTGGAGTCACTACAGGACACTAGCTGCTCCAGACTGGTCTGTCCTATTCTAAGAGAAAGGGAAAAGGGGGAGGGGGCATCACAGATCATGTCCAGATTCCTCACTGGCGTAGATGCTGCTATGGAAACATCCCTGATGGTCCAGGTTTGTGGTGGGAGAGATTGCAACGCTCTGCTTCCTGGAAATCTGTGTTTACAGCCAACACAGGTGCTGCCCAAGACAGACCCACCTGAAGACCCTAGAGATTCTCCAGCTTGCCAGGCTTCCCCTCCTCCTGTTATCACCCCATGCTGCTGAGAACCTGCCTGGCAGGCTGTCCAGCCAAGGATGGGGCCTAATCTCAGGTGAAACTGACATGTCCTTGTGAGGGCTGAGGAACATCCTGTCTCCCCACAGAGCCTCATTCAGGTTCTCATCTACTTCCCTGGGGTCTCCCCCACCTCCCTCAAGAGTTTGGAACCACATACTATTCTGGAGGGGACCTCTCACTGCTGCGAAGCCTGTCCTCCAGGATACCGACAAGTGTTCATCTCGGTTGTGGCTAATTAACTTACCATATGGTAGTAAACTACCTTCTGGGGCCCCAGTATTTTGTTTATTTTTTAAAAATAAAATTAGCACCATTGTTTATTTTCTGAATGTATAGAAATATTCATCTGATTATTATTTACATGTCCTTTGGGAAAACTTTATAAAATAAAAAAATATGAAGGAGAATCCTA
>NW_026664893.1:0-1746 GCF_009828535.3 Hylobates moloch | reverse complement strand
ATGTTACTAGTTAGTTATTCCAGCACCATTTATTAAATAGAGAATTCCCACATTTCTCTTGTCAGCTTTGTCCCAAATCTGATGTCTGCAAGAAGGTGGCATTATTTCTGGGCTCTTTATTCTGTTGCATTGGTCTTGTGCACCCATGAATTTTTTATAACATCTTTCTCTTCTGCTTTTCCCCGCCATAAACATTTTTTTTTTTTTTTTTGGAGAGGGAGTTTCGCTATTGCCAGGCTGAAGTGCAATGGCATGATCTTGGCTCACCACAACCTCCAACTCCTGAGTTGAAGCAATTCTCCTGCCTCAGCCTCCCGTGTAGTTGGGATTACAGGCATGCTCTATCATGTCCAGCCAATTTTGTATTTTTAGTAGAGACAGGGTTTCTCCTTGCTGGTCAGGCTTGTCTCCAGCTCCCGACCTCAGGTGATCTGCTCACCTCAACCTCCCAAAGTGCTGGGATTACAGGTGTTAGCCACCATGCCCAGACTAACATTCTTTCAAGTGCATCCAGTTTGCAAAACTTAGATCACCAAGAGTTCAAAAACTCCTTAAAAAGTTTCAAAAAAATTTTTCTTATTCTCTTTTTCCTTAAGGGATTTAGATTATGTGTAGATATTTTTCTCTGCTTTCTTGAAATATCTGTAAACCATATTAACCGTTAAATAAACTTGTCTTTGTTTTTTTTACTTTAGATTATCTTTTCTAGTACATCTGATTTATTGGTTTATTTCTAATTTTAAAAAGTTTGTTTTTCTCCTTTTTAGGACTTTTTTTTTTTTTTGGATGGAGTTTCACTTTTGTTGCCCAGGCTGGAGTGCAATGGCATGATCTTGACTCACCAAAACCTCCACCTCCCAGGTTCAAGGGATTCTCTGGCCTCAGCCTCCCGAGTAGTTGGGATTACAGTCGCGTGCCACCACACCCAACTAATTTTGTATTTTTAGTAGAAACGGGGTTTCTCCATGTTCCTCAGGCTGGTCTCAAACTCCCAAACTCAAGTGATCTGCCCGCCTCAGCCTCCCAAAGTGCTAGGATTACAGGCGTGAACCACCATGCCCGGCCCATTTTTAGTCCTTTAAACACAAATGTATTTAGATAAAAGCTTATTTTAAGAGCACACAGAAGCTTAGCAGAAACATAGGATTAAATTTAGCTATACAGAATGATAAACACTACAAGATACTAAGTTTCTTTGAAAGTAACCTGATTATCCAAGGTAATTATCCAATATTTGCAGGCTGAAGTACTTACACAGCAAAAACAAAAAGAGTTCAGTGCATAAAGTGAACAGCAGTGTCTGTAGTTGTACTTGGCTTTCTATTGATTACTTCAGAACAATTAGCATGGTTATGTGTAGTGTTTGCAGACACTACACATGACAGTACATTCATATACATTAAACAGTATTTTTTTTTTTTTTTTTTTTTTTTGAGACGGAGTCTTGCTCTGTCACCCAGGCTGGAGTGCAGTGGCGCAATCTTGGCCAACGTCACTGCAAGATAGGGTTTCACCGTGGTCTGGATCTCCTGACCTCGTGATCCGCCCGCCTCGGCCTCCCAAAGTGCTGGGATTACAAGCATGAGCCACCGCGCCCGGCCTTTAGTATTTTTTTTTTCTTTGAGACAGAGTCTCACTCTTCCCCAGGCTGGACTGTAGGGGCGTGTTCTGCTCACTGCAACCACTGGGACCCAGGCTGAAGTTATTCTCCTGCCTCAGCCTCCTGTAGCTGGGATTACAGGCACA
>NW_026664892.1:0-1746 GCF_009828535.3 Hylobates moloch | reverse complement strand
TTATGCAGATTAAACTAATCAAGCAGAAAGGACAAACTCAATTTTGATCCCACTGAATTTGCCACAAATATTGTAGAAAATATTCTCAAGGACTTTACAGTTGTCTACTTTGATTGGCACATGGTTCATACAACAGTATTTGTGTCAAGGCACATCTTACTCTTCCTTGGGAGTCTTCCTCTGTCCACTGATTTTGTAATGACTGTTGACCTTCGTCGTCACCTTGTGGACTTCAGCTCGAACTTTGGCTTCCATATATCTCCGTGAAGTATAGAGGTCTTCCATGCCAATTTTAATTCCCGGAAAGGAAGAAACCCTTTTCTTTGTGTGCATACGAGTGGACCTTTGCCCTTGGTGAGGGTGAGGAGAGGAGAAGGTGAGAAACCTGAGGGCAAGAAGCTGTTCTTTCCCTTTCCAGGGCAAACTCATTTCCACACTATGGGGACTGCAACAGAGCCTTACCTTCCTGGCTACGGCTATTGGACCTCCAGGCTCTCCGATGTACATCGGTGGATCTGTCATGTACATTTCGTGACTTTAAGACAGTCTTCAGGAAAGACACCTAGGAAATAATAATTTAAGAATGACGGCCTGGCGTGGTGGCTCATGCCTGTAATCCCAGCACTTTGCGAGGCCGAGGCGGGTGGATCACGGGGTCAGGAGTTCAAGACCAGCCTGGCCAAGATGGCGAAATCCCGTCTCTACTAAAAATACAAAAATTAGCCGAGCATGGCAGCAGGCACGTGTAATCTGCGCTCCTCGGGAGGCTGAGGCAGAGAACCCTTCGAAGCCGGGAGGCAGAGGTTGCAGTGAGCCCAGATCACACCACTGCACTCCAGCCTGAGCGACAGAATGAGACTCTGTCACACACACTCACACACACAAAAGAATGACATGAGGCCGGGGGCAGTGGCTCTCTCCTGTAATCCCAGCATTTTGGGAGGCCGAGGTGCGCAGATCATCTGAGCTCGGGAGTTCGAGACCAGCCTCACCAACATGGAGAAACCCTGTCTCTGCTAAAAATACAAAATTAGTCAGGCATGGTGGTGCATGCCTGTAATCCCAGCTAGTCGGGAGGCTGAAGCAGGAGAATCACTTGAACCTGGGAGGAAAAGGTTGTGGTGAGCTGAGATTGTGCCATTGCACTCCAACATGGGCAACAAGATTGAAACTCTGTCCACCCCCCCCCAAAAAAAAGGCCAGGTGCGGTAGCTCACGCCTGTAATCCCCACACTTTGGGAGGCCGAGGCAGGCGGATCACAAGGTCAAGAGATGGAGACCATCCTGGCCAACATGGTGAAACCCCGTCTCTACTAAAAATACAAAAATCAGCTGAGCATGGTGGCACACGCCTGTAGTCCCAGCTACTCAGGAGGCTGAGGCAGGAGAACTGCTTGAACCCAGGAGGCAGAGGTTGCAGTGAGCCGAGATCACACCACTGCACTCCAGCCTGGTGACAGAGTGAGACTCCGTCTGAATAAAGAAAAAATGACATGAATATACTTCACACAACTGAACTGTACACGTCAACATGGTTAGACGGTAATTATCATGTTATAAGTATTTTACCACAGGTTAACATGTTTCACAACTTGAAAAGGAAGTAATTACCTCCAGCTCTCTGAGTTCTAGAATTTGTAACATTTCACCCCCTGCTCCTTCCTGATCTGCACTGGAGCATCTTCCTTCTGTCCCTGCCCTACTCAGAGTCCACTTTCCCTTCCCTCACATCAGCTTCATTGAGGC
>NW_026664891.1:0-1746 GCF_009828535.3 Hylobates moloch | reverse complement strand
TGGAGATATTATACCAGTCTCTGCTGACTCAAAAGTACTGGCTAAGTACCCAAAATATTTGCTCAGACTCACATAGCAATGTATCTCAAATAAGTCACAATGAGGACACAAATACTAAGAGAAAGAAATCAGACATTATGATCATTTGGGAAACAATAGTACAGAAAAATTCCGGTTGAAATTGACTGTTACCACATCATTTTTCTGACACTGCTAGGACATAAGCTGTCCAAACAGAAGTTGTTATTTCAAATCATCTGAGCTGGGTTCAACACCCAAGTCCTTTACTTAGCACTATAAAAAATGTTTAACATTCTCTATAATCATCCTAAAAAATATCCTATAAGTAGTATTTTAAGCCAACAATTTTTATACCTCTTAAGAATATTTTTAATTGTATGTATCACTTAACAAATAGATACAAATGGTTCAATTAGAGAATATTGTAATTTAGTATGCCTTAGTTTATTACGTCATTGAAAAAATATGTAAAAGACATAGTTGAGAAAAACATGAACATTTACAATACAGACTATGTAACAACAGAACACTAAATAGTCATAGAAAGTCAGAAATGTGTCTTACAATCCTTTAGTCGAAATAACATTTGCTGTAATCAATAAGCTAATAAAAATATAGACTACTATATATTATCTAGAAAACTAAAAAATCATTTTCTTTTATAAGAATTTTTGAAAAAAGTTTGCACTGCAAAATAAAAATTCCATAATAAAAAAATTTAAACATACAAGTTAAAAAAAAGACTACTGATGATATTGCTACACAGGCTATTCCAGATGTACATAAAAGAAGGCAGGTCAATGAACAAGTGTCCAAGCCAAAGACTTAGTGTCAGGCCTCTGAGCCCAAGCCAAGCCATTGCATCCCCTGTGACTTGCAGGTATACGCCCAGATGGCCTGAAGTAACTGAAGAATCACAAAAGAAGTGAATATGCCCTGCCCCACCTTAACTGATGACATTCCACCACAAAAGAAGTGTAAGTGGCCGGTCCTTGCCTTAAGTGATGACATTACCTTGTGAAAGTCCTTTTCCTGGCTCATCCTGGCTCAAAAAGCTCCCCCACTGAGCACCTTGCGACCCCCACTCCTGCCCGCCTGAGAACAAACCCCCTTTGACTGTAATTTTCCTTTACCTACCCAAATCCTATAAAATGGCCCCACCTCTATCTCTCTTCGCTGACTCTCTTTTCGGCCTCAGCCCGCCTGCACCCAGGTGAAATAAACAGCCATGTTGCTCACACAAAGCCTGTTTGGTGGTCTCTTCACACGGACACGCATGAAACTTAGAACTCAGGGTAAGTGTCCATATAGGCTGGTGCAGCTGCTTTTCCCTCTCTACTTTCCTTTTTCTTCTCTCAGTTTACAGCACAAACCAAGCTAAAATGCTAGCTCAACTTCTCTCTTTTCACTTCAAAACAACCCAGCTCGCCAGCCAGGCATGGTGGCAGTAACTCACACTCGTAATCCCAGCACTTTGGGAGGCTAAGGCGGGTGGATCACCTGAGGTCAGGAGTTCGAGACCAGCCTGAGCAACATGGCGAAACCCCGTCTCTACTAGAAATACAAAATTAGCTGTGCATGGTGGTACATGCCTGTAATCCCAGCTACTTGGGAGTCTGAGGCAGGAGAATCATTTGAACCCTGGGAGGCAGAGGTTGCAGTGAGCTGAGACTGCACTGCTGCACTCCAGCCTGGGTGACAGAGCGAGACTCTGTCTCAAAAACA
>NW_026664890.1:0-1746 GCF_009828535.3 Hylobates moloch | reverse complement strand
GAACATGGAATATCTTTCCATTTTTTTGTGTGTGCTCATCAATTTATTTCATCAGCATTTTATTGTTTTTATTGTAGAGATCTTTCACTTCTTTGGTTAATTGTTAGGTATTTAATTTAGTTGTGGTTATTGTAAATGTGATTAATTTTTTAATTCTTTTTTAGATTGTTCACTGTTGGGATATAGAATTGCTGCTAATTTTTGTATGTTGGTTTTATATCTTTCAAATTAACTGAATATGTTTATGGGTTCTAATAGTTTTCTTAGTGAAGTTTGCAGGATTTTCCAAGTATAAAATTATATCATCAGCCAACAAAGATAATTTGACTTATTCCTTTTCAATGTAGATGCCCTTTATTTTTTTCTCTTGTCTGATTTCTCTAGTTATGACTTCCAGTACTATGTTGAATTACATTGGTGAAAGTGGGCATCCTTGTCATGATCCAGATCTAAGAGCAGAGATTTCAGTTTTTCCACATTCAGAATAATACTACATGTGGGTCTGACATATGTGGCTTGTATTTTGTTCAGGTATTCTCCTTTTATATCCAGCGTCTTGAGAGTTTTATCATGAAGAAATGTAGAACTTTATCCCATGTGTTTTTAGTATCAATTGAAATGATTATATGTTTTTTTCCTCATTATGTTTTTATGATGTATCATATTGATTGATAACATATGTTGAACCACACTTGCATCACTGGGATAAATCCCACTTGGTCATGATGAATCGTGTCTTTAATGTATTGTTGAATTCAGTTTGGTAATTTTTTGGGGGGATTTTTTTGCATCATTATTCATCAGAGATACTGGCCTGCGGTTTTCTTTTTTTGATGTGTGTTTGGTTTTGGTATCAGCATAATACTGGCCTCGTAGAATAGGTTTGGAAGTATTCCTTCCTCCTCAGTTTTATGGGATTGTTTGTGTAGAATTAATATTAATTCTTCTTTCAATTATTGGTAAAGTCATTAGGCCCTGGGCTTTTACGGACTGGAAGACTTTTTATTATGGCTTTAATCTCATTACATGTTATTGGTCTGCTCAGGTTTTGGATTTCTTCACAGTTCAATCTTGGTAGGCTGTATGTGTCTAGAAGTTGCTTAGAGTAGCCAGAAATGACGTTTTCAATTTCTGTGGTATCTGTTATAATGTCTCATTTTTCATCTCTGATTTTTATTTGGGTATTCTCTTTTTGTCTTAGACTGGCTAGAGTTTTGTCAATTTTATGATTTTACAAAACCTACTTTTGTTTTATTGATCTTTTGTACATTTTTCTTTATTTCAGCTCCAACCTTTATTTTTTATTATTTTAATAAAAACTCTACACTTTAACTATGCTCTCACTTTATAATATTTTTTGTTTTCCTTTATGTCTTATTGTACTATGTCATAAAAAGTTGCTGTAGTTATTATTTTTGACTTTTTAATCATTTAGTCTTTTTACTTAAGTTTACACACCACAATTTCAGCATTATATTATTCTGTTTTTTTTCTGTATACCTACTATTAACAGTTTTGTACCTTCAGATGATTTCTTGCTCATTAACATTCATTTCCTCCAGATTTATGAACTCCTTTAGAATTTCTTGTGGGCAGGCCTGTTGTTGATAAAATCCCTCAGCTTGTGTTTGTCTAGGAAGGTCTTTCTTTCTCCTTCATGCTTAAAGAATTATTTTTTTTGCAAGATATAGTGTTCTAGTGCAATAGTTTTTTATGGTGCTTCCTCCTTGCTTGTATGGTTTCCAT
>NW_026664889.1:0-1746 GCF_009828535.3 Hylobates moloch | reverse complement strand
ATGGATAACTAGAATAACCAATGGAGAGAAGGGCTTAAAGGAGCTGATGGAGCTGAAAGCCAAGTTTCGAGAACTACGCGAAGATTGCAGAAGCCTCAGTAGCAGATGCGATCAACTGGAAGAAAGGGTATCACTGATGGAAGATGAAATGAATGAAATGAAGAGAGAAGGGAAGTTTAGAGAAAAAAGAATAAAAAGAAATGAACAAAGCCTCCAAGAAATTTGGGACTATGTGAAAAGACCAAACCTACGTCTGATTGGTGTACCTGAAAATGATGGGGAGAATGGAACCAAGTTGGAAAACACTCTGCAAGATATTATCCAGGAGAACTTCCCCAATCTAGCAAGGCAGGCCAGCATTCAGATTCAGGAAATACAGAGAACGCCACAAAGATACTCCTCGAGAAGGGCAACTCCAAGACACATAATTGTCAGATTCACCAAAGTTGAAATGAAGGAAAAAATGTTAAGGGCAGCCAGAGAGAAAGGTCGGGTTACCCACAAAGGGAAGCCCATCAGACTAACAGCTGATCTCTCAGCAGAAACTCTACAAGCCAGAAGAGAGTGGGGGCCGATATTCAACATTCTTAAAGAAAAGAATTTTCAACCCAGAATTTGCTATCCCGCCAAACTAAGCTTCATAAGTGAAGGAGAAATAAAATACTTTACAGACAAGCAAACGCTGAGTGATTTTGTCACCACCAGGCCTGCCCTAAAAGAGCTCCTGAAGGAAGCACTAAACATGGAAAGGAACAACCGGTACCAGCCACTGCAAAAACATGCCAAATTGTAAAGACCATCGAGGCTAGGAAGAAACAATAGCAACTAACGAGCAAAATAACCAACTAACATCATAATGACAGGATCAGATTCACACATAACAATATTAACGTTAAATGTAAATGGGCTAAATGCTCCAATCAAAAGACACAGACTGGCAAACTGGATAAGGAGTCAGGACCCATCAGTGTGCTGTATTCAGGAAACCCATCTCACGTGCAGAGACACACATAGACTCAAAATAAAGGGATGGAGGAAGATCTATCAAGCAACTGGAAAACAAAAAAAGGCAGGGGTTGCAATCCTAGTCTCTGATAAAATAGACTTTAAACCAACAAAGATCAAAAGAGACAAAGAAGGCCATTACATAATGGTAAAGGGATCAATTCAACAAGAAGAGCTAACTATCCTAAATATATATGCACCCAACACAGGAGCACCCAGATTCATAAAGCAAGTCCTCAGTGACCTACAAAGGGACTTAAACTCCCACACAATAATAATGGGAGATTTTAACACCCCACTGTCAGCATTAGACAGATCAACGAGACAGAAAGTTAACAAGGATATCCAGGAATTGAACTCAGCTCTACATAAAGTGGACCTAATAGACATCTACAGAACTCTCCACCCCAAGTCAACAGAATATACATTTTTTTCAGCACCACACCACACCTATTCCAAAATTGACCACATAGTTGGAAGTAAAGCTCTCCTCAGCAAATGTAAAAGAACAGAAATTATAACAAACTGTCTCTCAGACCACAGTGCAATCAAACTAGAACTCAGGATTAAGAAACTCACTCAAAACCGCTCAACTACATGGAAACTGAACAACCTGCTCCTGAATGACTATTGGGTACATAATGAAATGAAGGCAGAAATAAAGATGTTCTTTGAAACCAACGAGAACAAAGATACAACATACCAGAATCTCTGGGACACATTCAAAGCAGTGTGTAGAGG
>NW_026664888.1:0-1747 GCF_009828535.3 Hylobates moloch | reverse complement strand
TCTGTAGAGGCAGTAGGCCTTGCTGAGCTGTGGGGAGCTCTGCCCAGTTCGAGCTTCCCGGCCGCTTTGTTTACCTACTCAAGCCTCAGCAATGGCGGATGCCCCTCCCCCTGCCAGGCTGCTGCCTCAGAGGTTGATCTCAGACTGCTGCACTAGTAGTGAGCAAGGCTCCGCAGGTGTGGTACCTGCCGAGCCAGGCACGGGAGAGAATCTCCTGGTCTGCTGGTTGCTAAGACCATGGGAAAAGCGCACTATTTGGGCAGAAGTGTCCTGTTTTTCCAGGTAGTCTGTCATGGCTTCCCTTGACGAGGAAAGGGAAATCCCCTGACCCCTTGCGTTTCCTGGGTGAGGCAATGCCCCGCCCTGCTCTGGCTCGCCCTCCATGGGCTGCACCCACTGTCCAACCAGTCCCAATGAGAGAACCAGGTACCTCAGCTGGAAATGCAGAAATCACCTGTCTTCTGCGTCGATCACACTGGGAGTTGCACTGCAGACCAGAACTGTTCCTATTCGGCCATCTTGGAACAGAACTTATTTTTATTTTTTACCACCAATATCTCTGCTGGGTCGTACGGCCTTAGCAGCCAGGCTGCTTGCACCACAGCCTAGACCTGCTGAAGGGTCCTTTCTTGTCTTGAGCCCCACTCAAAACTGGCAGCTGCCGTGTCATGCAGTCTGTGGACCAGAGCCATATCCCAGGTGTGTTGCCCCCAGAACCCAACCTAATTGGCACTGGGCTTCCTCAGCATTGGGGGATGCAAGATATAACAAATTGTCTTTTCCTTAGGAGGAGATACCCAGCATGCCTCTGAGCACTGGGTCCCTCAGAACTTCACTGAAGTTGCCAGACCCTGAATCTTCATAGGGCTTATCTGCCACCCTCTGGAGCATGTGTGTCTTACCAAGGCCTCCTGTGTGCTAGCCACCCTGTGCTCGTTCTGTCCAGACAGCATGATGGTGTTGCTGTCTTTCCTCTCTTAGGCCCAGCACTTTCACAGCTAGGTTGTTGCTGGAATTCGTATTTTGTTATCAACTTAGCATCCAGAAAGAAGAGTTGCATGTAATGCCTGCAGGGGGAGGGTGCCTGATGCCCTGTAGGGGAGAGGCCTCTGCAGCATCTTCCAGCTCAGCCAAGTGCAAGCCCAGAGAGTCCCAATTGAGGGACTTGCAGGTAGGTTGTTTGGACTCAACAATATCATAGGCATTCATCTAGAATTCCCCATCCCAGTTTTCAGAATGCTGGGTTTCCTCTCTCAGGGCCCAGACCTGCATACTTCACTTACCTTGGCTGAGATGTAAACATTTCCAGCTTTTACTCTCACAGCTGGAGCTTGGAAATGGGAAACCCACAGCTTTCCATTCTGTCTGCCCATCCAATTCAGGTGGTGGCAAAGACCACTTTGTACCCACTAGGAAGACCCTGTTGCCCTCACATTTAGCTGTTAACTGCTTGTTAACTGCAGTTCAGTATCCCGTTATCCTTATGCAGGGCATTAGTACGACTTTAGCAGTGACTAGCCACCTCTGCTGCTTTTCTGGCATTTTTCCACTGAATCTGCGTTATTGCCTTGGACATGAAGCATATCCCTTCATTTGGATATTTTTCAGGTCACCGTCACTGTAATCTTTAGCAATTGAGCCATGACCTGTGCCAGGGACTACCCTCCTATCAGTTAGGAGTTAGGATGGCATCCTCAACTGCAGAGTGGTCTGTGAGCATGTCCCAGATCCCCCATCTCACCACCTG
>NW_026664887.1:0-1747 GCF_009828535.3 Hylobates moloch | reverse complement strand
TCTGAAATTTGCTTTAAGCATTGTAGTCTGTCTTCAAGTAAGAACTCCTAGATTTTCTTGCCTTACTCAAAAACTCATTTCTTCAGCCAGTAAAAGAAATACAATACAGATAATTGTATTTTCATTTCCCAAGCAAAAAAAAAAAAAAAAAAAAAAAAGAAAAGTAAATCCCCTAAATTGGTGGAAGCTGTAAAGAATTTTTTAGCACTTTCAAGTTTGACAGAGGGCTTTTAAGCTGAGGCTACTTTATCTCTAGTCCTACATTCAGCAGAAAAAAAAAAGGGTGACCTTGACCTAGCACTTAATGTTTTACATGGCCTTATTGTATTTTTATCTCCTAGAAGTTAGAAACAAAGACCAAGCCTTCCTTCTTATATGTTAAATTCAGAGAGATGTGCAAAGAGCATACCTCCATTTGTCTGCTAATTTAGATATAGGGCAGATAAGTTTATACATCTATGAAAGTATATTTGTATATTACTATTATACTATATTATAATAGTATTATTAATATTATGCTATTGTATAATATTATTAGTATATTAATATTATGGTATATTAATTATATATATGCTATATATAACTATACATAATATATAATATATACTATCTATAACTATATACTATATATAGTATATATAATATATATACTATATATATACTATAGTATATAGTATATATTAATAGTATATTAGTATACTAATATTGTATATTACTATTATCTTTGTATATTACTATCAGTGTATAGTATACGCTTCTACTCTCTACATATATGTTCTTTTTTTTTTGAGGTGGAGTCTCTTTCTATTGCCCAGGTTGGAGTGCAGTGATGTGATCTTGGCTCACTACAACCTCTGCATCCTGGGTTCAAGCGATTTTTCTGCCTCAATCTCCCAAGTAGCTGGGACTACAGGTGCACGCCACCACCCCCAGCTAATTTTTGTATTTTTAGTAGAGACAAGGTTTTACCATATTGGCCAGACTGGTCTCAAACTCCTGACCTTGTGATCTGCCTGCCTTGGCCTCCCAAAGTGCTGGGATTACAGGCGTGAGCCACTGCACCCGGCAACATATCTGTACTTTGCATATCTGGACATAAATTTGCATAGGTCATTAGATAAATGGGCACACATATACTAGATTATATGAGTACATCTATGTAAATATTTATGTATATACAAGATGTTCACCAAGAGACATTTTAATACCCCACTTCATACTAAAAATGCAGATGTGGACTTACTTCCTAATCTCTGGCACAATCGCAATTTAGAATGGAACATAGTCATACAATGTTGTTTGTATAAATATTTTCAAAGCTTCGTCTCTAAAGGCAAGGTCTGGAAGGTGAGCTAACCGTAAAGCTATGTAACACTTTATGTCCAGGTTGGCATTTCAGAGTCCTGCTTTGCTTCTGAGTGTATGAATGTGCTAATCTCATTCACCATTTTGGGCCTGCCTTGAATTATCCATCGTCACCATTTTGATAATTTGCTGATTGGGTCTAACTGGCCTATGCTAATTGGCTGATTGGAATTTCCTTAACTCAGCTACTTGGACAATTGAATTCACCTGAGCTAAACTGATTAAAATCACCTGGGCTTAAGGCTGGGTGCAGTGACTCATGCCTGTAATTCCACCACTTTAGGAGGCCAAGGCAGGTGGATCTTTTTTTTTTTTGTCTTCACTTGTTTATTTCTTTTTTTTTTTAAATTATACTTTAGGTTTTAGGGTACATGTGCACAAT
>NW_026664886.1:0-1747 GCF_009828535.3 Hylobates moloch | reverse complement strand
CCAGCTTTGTTCCGTTGCTGGTGAGGAACTGCCTTCCTTTGGAGGAGGAGAGTTGCTCTGTTTTTAGAGTTTCCATTTTTTCTGCTCTTTTTTTTCCCCATCTTTGTGATTTTATCTACTTTTGGTCTTTGATGATGGTGATGTACAGATGGGTTTTTGGTGTGGATGTCCTTTCTATTTGTTAGTTTTCCTTCTACCAGACAGGACCTTCAGCTGCAGGTCTGTTGGAGTTTACTAGAGGTCCACTCCAGACCCTGTTTGGCTGGGTGTCAGCAGCGGTGGCTGCAGAACAGCAGATTTTCATGAGACCACAAATTCAGCTGTCTGATAGTTCCTCTGGAAATTTTGTCTCAGAGGAGTACCCGGCCGAGTGAGGTGTCAGTCTGTCCCTACTGGGGGGTGCCTCCCAGTTAGGCTGCTCAGGGGTGAGGGACCCACTTTAGGAGGCAGTCTGTCCGTTCTCAGATCTCTGGCTGCGTGCTGGGAGAACCACTACTCTCTTCAAAGCTGTCATTCAGACAGGGACATTTAATTCTGAGGAGGTTCCTGCTGAATTTTTGTTTGTCTGTGCCCTGCCCCCAGAGGTGGAGCCTACAGAGGCAGGCAGGCCTCCTTGAGCTGTGGTGGGCTCCACCCAGTTTGAGCTTCCTGGCTGCTTTGTTTACCTAAGCAAGCCTGGGCAATTGTGGGCGCCCCTCCCTCAGCCTCGCTGCCGCCTTGCAGCTTGATCTCAGACTGCTGTGCTAGCAATCAGCGAGACTCCGTGGGCAGAGGACCCTCGGAGCCAGGTGCGGGACACAATCTCCTAGTGTGCCGTTTTCCAGGCCCGTTCGAAAAGCGCAGTATTAGGGTGGGACTGACCCGATATTCCAGGTGCCGTCTGTTACCCCTTTCTTTGACTAGGAAAGGGAACTCCCTGACCCCTTGCTCTTCCCGAGTGAGGCAATGCCTCGCCCTGCTTCGGCTCACGCACAGTGCGCTTCACCGACTGTCCTGTACCCACTGTTTGGCAGTCCCTAGTGAGATGAAACAGGTACCTCAAGCAGAAATGCAGAAATCACCTGTCTTCTGTGTTGCTCAGGCTGGGAGCTGTAGTCGGGAGGTGTTCCTATTCGTCCATCTTGGCTCCACCCCCCCCAATTTAATGTATTTTTACCTGCATTGTGCGAACTTACTTATAAACAGTATTGATGTTACTTTTTTTTTTTTTTTTTTTTTTGAGACAGAGTTTTGCTCTTGTTGCCTAGGCTGGAGTGCAATGGTGTGATCTTGGCTGACCCTAACCTCCACCTCCCGGGTTCAAGTAATTCTCCTGCCTCAGCCTCTGGAGTAGCTGGGATTACAGGCATGCACCACCACCCCCAGCTAATTTTTGTATTTTTAGTAGAGGTGGGGTTTCTGCATGTTGGTCTCAAACTCCCGACCTCAGGTGATCCGCCTACCTCGGCCTCCCAAAGTGCCTGGGATTACAGGCATGAGCCACCGTGCCCAGCCTACCTCTTTTTATTTTACCCATTTTATAAGGAAAATGACATGGAGTTAATTTTTATTTTTTGACTAAACTTGAATTAACTTTATTCATTGACATTTTATACATATACATAATATACACTACCCATTACCATAAAATATCAAGTTTTTATGTGTATGTGTGTTTATGTAAATTTTATCTTATTCCCTTTCAATTTTAACACATAATACTAAATTTAACATAGTCAAATTTGTCAATAATTTCTTATATGATTTT
>NW_026664885.1:0-1748 GCF_009828535.3 Hylobates moloch | reverse complement strand
TTTTTGAGGAACTGAACATTACCTCTCTGCTTGTTTCTTCTGCAAGCGCACACTTCTTAAATATTTAAGATACATTGCATAATAGTTTTCATGTAATTTCTTTTGCTGTTTTTCAAATGTAGTATATGCAAAATCATGATTCACATAGTTAAATCTTGGAACTTTTGTGAAAATTGGCCTGCAATATAAGCAAGTCATGTTAATATTTTTATATATGCATTTGTTCAATCAGTATTTATTGAGAGCCTCCTAGCCAATTTCTGTATCAGGTGTTGGGTGTGGAATGGCAAATAGGACAGATTCTAGTCCTTCCCCTCATATGCTACTCTATATCAAGACATGACTGCATGTAGAACTAGAGCGAAGCCTGTTTTTTCTTAATCTAATTAAAAAACAATCCGTTGTAAGGTCACTGGGATGTAATGGTGCCTATTCTAAACCCATCTTTGAAGAATTAGTCAGATAGGCAATTTGGACAGTGCTAGATTACAGATAAGACTCCGAGAAACTAGATCTCAATCTGACTAGTGTTTCCTAAAAGTTAACTGTTTTTAGATCATTATGATCAAAATTAGAAAAAAAAGTAGAATAATAAATCTTTTTGCTAAACATGCTACCTCCTTTAAACTTCACAACTTATGAAATAACCATCCACAATAAACCTATATAGAGGAAACAATTCATAAAAGAACTGCGAATTACTTTATATCTAATATCCACTCAACTGGGTTTATGCTGTTCCTTTTTACCCATCATATATTTTCAATAAAAAAAAGTGCAAGTATTCACACCTTCTGGCTTTGTTCTACCTCAATCTTCAGCAAATGTTCTTAATCATTAGGATATTCACCCTCAATAATTAAAACATAAGTATGGGGGGAGGGGGGAGGGATAGCATTAGAAGATATACCTAATATAAATGACGAGTTAATGGGTGCAGCACACCAACATGGCGCATGTATACATATGTAACAAACCTGCACGTGGTGCACATGTACCCTAGAACTTAAGGTATAATGAAAAAAAGAAAAAAACATAAGTATGAAGATATTAGTCACAAAGTCAAATGAAAATTAATTTTTCTTCTTGTCTTCAACAATTCCTCAATGTTTACAGTAATACAGCTTTAACTGTGTTAAATTCTTTCAGAGAGTGAAAAAACAAGACAGGAAACAAACACTTTGTTGTTCAAAGACAATTTTTGATATTTAAATTTTCCTTCAAGCTCTGAGACACTTAACCACCTTTAGAACCTAGAAATAATTCCTACATATATTTGAAGTCCTGAGACCTCTAACAAGGAGAGAGGGATAAGGAAAGAAGTAGTGGTGTAAATGCCTTAAATGAGAAAGAGCTATTAACATATCTAAATCCTTATCAGCTCCTTAAAGAAACATCTAGAAATACCTCTGCAGCTTAAGGAGGATAAGTTTTTTAAAATATGCAAAGAACAGGGGACAAAAATTACTATGGAAATAAAATATTTTTCCTCATTTATTTATTCAAAAAATATTTAGCAAGTGCCTACTCTTTGCCCGACATTGTTCTAAGCACAGGCATACTGCAGTACATAAAAACTAGACAAAAATCCCTACCTTATTTTATTCTCAAAAATTGAAAAGGTAAAATGCATTAAAATGAAATAGAAATTACAATTATCAACAAGTAAATACACTATAAAACTTATTTCATTACTTAAAGTTACTAATTGCTAGCCAGAAAACATAAGGACTAAATACTGCCTTAAC
>NW_026664884.1:0-1748 GCF_009828535.3 Hylobates moloch | reverse complement strand
TCTCCTCCTCCAAAGGAACGCAGTTCCTCACCAGCAACGGAACAAAGATGGATGGAGGATGACTTTGACGAAGTGAGAGAAGAAGGCTTCAGACGATCAAACTACTCTGAGCTACGGGAGGAAATTCAAAACAATAGCAAAGAAGTTAAAAACTTTGAAAAAAAATTAGAAGAATGGATAACTAGAATAACCAATGGAGAGAAGGGCTTAAAGGAGATGATGGAGCTGAAAGCCAAGTTTCGAGAACTACGCGAAGATTGCAGAAGCCTCAGTAGCAGATGCGATCAACTGGAAGAAAGGGTATCGCTGATGGAAGATGAAATGAATGAAATGAAGCGAGAAGGGAAGTCTAGAGAAAAAAGAATAAAAAGAAATGAACAAAGCCTCCAAGAAATTTGGGAATACGTGAAACGACCAAACCTACGTCTGATTGGTGTACCTGAAAATGACGGGGAGAATGGAACCAAGTTGGAAAACACTCTGCAAGATATCATCCAGGAGAACTTCCCCAATCTAGCAAGGCAGGCCAACATTCAGATTCAGGAAATACAGAGAATGCCACAAAGATATTCCTCGAGAAGAGCAATTCCAAGACACATAATTGTCAGATTCACCAAAGTTGAAATGAAGGAAAAAATGTTAAGGGCAGCCAGAGAGAAAGGTCAGGTTACCCACAAAGGGAAGCCCATCAGACTAACAGCTGATCTCTCGGCAGAAACTCTACAAGCCAGAAGAGAGTGGGGGCCAATATTCAACATTCTTAAAGAAAAGAATTTTCAACCCAGAATTTCCTATCCAGCCAAACTAAGCTTCATAAGTGAAGGTGAAATAAAACACTTTAGAGACAAGCAAACGCTGAGTGATTTTGTCACCACCAGACCTGCCCTAAAAGAGCTCCTGAAGGAAGCACTAAACATGGAAAGGAAAAACCGGTACCAGCCACTGCAAAAACAGGCCAAATTGTAAAGACCATGGAGGCTAGGAAGAAACTGCATCAACTAATGAGCAAAATAACCAACTAACATCATAATGACAGGATCAGATTCACACATAACAATATTAACATTAAATGTAAATGGGCTAAATGCTCCAATTAAAAGACACAGACTGGCAAACTGGATAAGGAGTCAGGACCCATCAGTGTGCTGTATTCAGGAAACCCATCTCACGTGCAGAGACACACATAGACTCAAAATCAAGGGATGGAGGAAGATCTATCAAGCAAATGGAAAACAAAAAAAGGCAGGGGTTGCAATCCTAGTCTCTGATAAAATAGACTTTAAACCAACAAAGATCAAAAGAGACAAAGAAGGCCATTACATAATGGTAAAGGGATCAATTCAACAAGAAGAGCTAACTATCCTAAATATATATGCACCCAACACAGAAGCACCCAGATTCATAAAGCAAGTCCTGAGTGACCTACAAAGGGACTTAAACTCCCACACAATAATAATGGGAGATTTTAACACCCCACTGTCAACATTAGACAGATCATCGAGACAGATAGTTAACAAGGATACCCAGGAATTGAACTCAGCTCTAAACAAAGTGGACCTAATAGACATCTACAGAACTCTCCACCCCAAATCAACAGAATATACATTTTTTTCAGCACCACACCACACCTATTCCAAAATTGACCACATAGTTGGAAGTAAAGCTCTCCTCAGCAAATGTAAAAGAACAGAAATTATAACAAACTGTCTCTCAGACCACAGTGCAATCAAACTAGAACTCAGGATTAA
>NW_026664883.1:0-1748 GCF_009828535.3 Hylobates moloch | reverse complement strand
TTTTTGAGGAACTGAACATTACCTCTCTGCTTGTTTCTTCTGCAAGCACACACTTCTTAAATATTTAAGATACATTGCATAATAGTCTTCATGTAATTTCTTTTGCTGTTTTTTAAATGTAGTATATGCAAAATCATGATTCACATAGTTAAATCTTGGAACTTTTGTGAAAATTGGCCTGCAATATATTGTTAATATTTTTATATATGCATTTGTTCAATCAGTATTTATTGAGATCCTCCTAGCCAATTTCTATATCAGGTGTCGGGTGTGGAATGGCAAATAGGACAGATTCTAGTCCTTCCCCTCATATGCTATTCTATATCAAGACATGATTGCATGTAGAACTAGAGCAAAGCCTATTTTTTCTTAATCTAATAAAAAAACAATCCGTTGTAAGGTCACTGGGATGTAATGGTGCCTATTCTAAACCCATCTTTGAAGAATTAGTCAGATAGGCAATTTGGACAGTGCTAGATTACAGATAAGACTCCAAGAAACTAGATCTGAATCTGACTAGTGTTTCCTAAAAGTTAACTGTTTTTAGATCATTATGATCAAAATTAGAAAAAAAAGTAGAATAATGAATCTTTTTGCTAAACATGCTACCTCCTTTAAACTTCACAACTTATGAAATAACCATCAACAATAAACCTATATAGAGGAAACAATTCATAAAAGAACTGCGAATTACTTTATGTCTAATATCCACTCAACTGGGTTTATGCTCTTCCTTTTTACCCACCATATATTTTCAGTAAAAAAAAAAAATGTGCGAGTATTCACACCTTCTGGCTTTGGTCTACCTCAATCTTCAGCAAATGTTCTTAATCATTAGGATATTCACCCTCAATAATTAAAACATAAGTATGGGGGGAGGGGGGAGGGATAGCATTAGGAGATATACCTAATATAAATGATGAGTTAATGGGTGCAGCACACCAACATGGCGCATGTATACATATGTAACAAACTTGCACGTTGTGCACATGTACCCTAGAACTTAAAGTATAATGAAAAAAAGAAAAAAAACATAAGTATGAAGATATTAGTCACAAAGTCAAATGAAAATTAATTTTTCTTCTTGTCTTCAACAACTCCTCAATGTTTACAGTAATACAGCTTCAACTGTGTTAAATTCTTTAAGAGAGTGAAAAAAGACAGGAAACAAATGCTTTGTTGTTCAAAGACAATTTTTGATACTTAAATTTTCCTTCAAGCTCTGAGACACTTAACCACCTTTAGAACCTAGAAATAATTCCTACATATATTTGAAGTCCTGATACCTCTAACAAGGAGAGAGGGATAAGGAAAGAAGTAGTGGTGTAAATGCCTTAAATGAGAAAGAGCTGACTATTAACATATCTAAATCCTTATCAGCTCCTTAGAAAAACATCTAGAAATACCTCTGCAGCTTAAGGAGGATAAGTTTCTTAAAATATGCAAAGAAAAGGAGACAAAAATTACTATGGAAATAAAATATTTTTCCTTATTTATTTATTCAAAAAATATTTACCAAGTGCCTACTCTATGCCTGACACCATTCTAAGCACAAGGCATACTGCAGTAAATAAAAACTAGACAAAAATCCCTACCTTATTTTATTCTCAAAAATTGAAAAGGTAAAATGCATTAAAATGAAATAGAAATTACAATTATCAACAAGTAAATACACTATGAAACTTATTTCCTTACTTAAAATTACTAATTGCTAGCCAGAAAACATAAGGACTAAATACTGCCTTAAC
>NW_026664882.1:0-1748 GCF_009828535.3 Hylobates moloch | reverse complement strand
GAATTTTATGGAAGGCCTTTTCTGTGTCTATTGAGATAATCATGTGGTTTTTGTCTTTAGTTCTGTTTATGTGATGAATTTTGTTTATTGATTTGCATATGTTGAACCAGCCTTGCATCCTAGGGATGAAGCTGACTTGATCGTGGTGGATAAACTTTTTGATGTGCTGCTGGATTCGGCTTGCCTGTATTTTATTGAGGATTTTTGCATGAATGTTTATGAGGGATATTGGCCTGAAGTTTTCTTTTTTTGTTGTATCTCTGCCAGGTTTTGGTATCGGAATGACACTGGCCTCATAAAATAAGTTAGGGAGGAGTCCCTCCTTTTCAATGGTTTGGAATAGTTTCAGAAGAAATGGTACCAGCTCCTCTTCATACCTCTGGTAATATTCAGTTGTAAATCCGTCTGGTCCTGGGCTTTTTTTGATTGGTAGGCTATTAATTATTGCCTCAATTTCAGAACTTGTTATTGGTCTATTCAGGGATTCAACTTCTTCCTGGTTCAGTCTTGGGAGAGTGTATGTGTCCAGGAACTTATCCATTTCTTGTAGATTTTCTAGTTTATTTGCATAGTGGTGTTCTTAATATTATCTGATGGTTGTATTTGTGTGGGGTCAGTGGTGATATCCCCTTTATCATTTTTTTGTTGTGTCTATTTGATTCTTATCTCCTTTCTTCTTTATTAGTCTAGCTAGCAGTCTTTTTTTTTTTCTCAAAAAATCAGCTCCTTGGATTTGTAGATTTTTTGAAGTGTTTTTTTGTATCTTTATCTCCTTCAGTTCTGCTCCGATCTTGGTTATTTCTTGTCTTCTGCCAGCTTTGGGGTTTGTTTGCTCTTGGCTCTCTAGTTCTTTTAGTTGTGATGTTAGATTGTCAATTTGAGATCTTTCTACCTTTTTGTGTTATAGCATTTAGTGCTATAAATTTCTCTGTTAACACTGCTTTGGCTGCATCCCAGAGATTCTGGCATGTTGTCTCTTTGTTCTCATTGGTTTCAAACAACTTCTTGATTTCTGCCTTAATTTCATTATTTACCCAGGTATCATTCAGGAGCAGGCTGTTCAATTTCCATGTAGTTGTGTGGTTTTGAGTGAGCTTCTTAATCTTCAGTTCTAATTCGGTTGTGCTGTGCTCTGAGAGACTGTTTGTTATGATTTCAGCTCTCTTGCATTTGCTGAGGAGTGTTTTACTTCCAATTATGTGATCGATTTTATAGTAAGTGCCATGTGGTGCCAAGAATGTATATTCTGTTGCTTTTGGGTGAAGAGTTCTGTAGATATCTGTCAGGTCCACTTGATCCAGAGCTGAGTTCAAGTCCTGAATATCTTTGTTAATTTTCTGTCTTGATGATCTGTCTAATATTGGCAGTGAGGTGTTAAGGTCTCCCACTATTATTGTGTGGGAGTCTAAGCAAAAATTGACAAATGGGATCTAATTAAACTAAAGAGCTTCTGCACAGCAAAAGAAACTATCATCAGAGTGAACAGACAACCTATAGAATGGGAGAAAATTTTTGCAATCTATCCATTTGACAAAGGTCTAATATTCAGAATCTACAAGGAACTTAAGTTTACAAGAAAAAAAACCCCATTAACAAGTGAGCAAAGCACACGAACAGACAATTCCCAAAAGAAGACATTTATATGGCCAACAAACATAAAAATAAAGGGTCAACATCACTGATCGTTAGAGAAATGCAAACCAAAACCACAGTGAGATACCATCTCACACCAGCCAGAATGGTGATTA
>NW_026664881.1:0-1749 GCF_009828535.3 Hylobates moloch | reverse complement strand
CACGCCACGCAGCAGCTGGGGGCACCAGGATACCCTGGGGGATTCCAGGGAGGAGCCCTCCCTGAGGCTCCCACAGCAGCACTGCCGCCCCCAGACCCACCACAAGCCCCGTGTCCATGAGGCCTTTGAGAACCTGGCCCCTCACACACACCTGCCCCACTCCTCACACCTGGCTTTCCTGTGAAAAGTGGAACTGGTTCCACCTGGGCCAGCTGGAGAAGGGCCTCAGGAAATTGCCATTTTGGGGATTCATTCCAATCATCCATTCATTTATTCACCAAATACCCACTGTCCACCTTTCTTTACCAGGCCAGGGGTGATGGGTCAAGTGGAACACATGTCCCAAGGAGCTTTCCTCTCTTTAGAGACAGGCAGGCGGACTCTCAGACCATGAGGTGCCCTCTGGGCTAGGGGGTGCCCAGGGCTGGATGCAATGGAGGGCCTCGCCCACAGGAGGTGCTGGTGGGTACAGATGTGAAGGCCACCATGGGGTGAGGGTGTTCAGACAGAGGACCTAGCATGTGCCCAGGCCCAGGGTGTGACCTGGGGCAGGTGTGGGCCTGCGCTGTCTGGAAGGCTTCCTGACTGCCAACAATAGGCTGTGGCTGGATAAGGCTTCATGTCGATTTTTAACATTTAATATATTTTGATTATGTAACTAAACATTATTGTGATAAAAATTATGAAATATAGAAAAGTTAAAAACCCAAAAGACCAGCAAACCCCTTCTCTCCCTATATAACTGCTTCAACAGTATTTTCTGACTTTTTTTCCCACGTATATGCAGCTATAAACATAAGTTGCACAAGGTAGTATCCTTCCCCATATTCTGTTTTGGAGCTGGATTTTTCACTCAGCAGTGAATAGAGGCAGCCTTTAAACAGGCCAGGCATTGTGAGGGCCCTGAGAAAGGAGACCGACCATGTTGCTGGGTGACCTTGGGCAAGTCTCGCCCTCCTCAGAGCCTGGATTTTCTCGGTCCAGTGAAGGGCAGGAAGGGCTGCAGTAGGACTACGTCGGCGCTTCCCAAACTCAGGACTGCCACGTGGAGCTGTGTGAGCTGTCACTGCACAACCCCAGGGGCAGGAGCATTCTTGTCATAGCCTCTGTGAGTGGGGCTCCTGCCCAAAAGTGTGCTGTGCGAACCTGGGGCCCACAAGAGGATTTTAGGCAATATGCAGATGCATTTATTTTTACTATTACCTTCTGTTGGTAGTAAATGAGACCAATTCTCACCGGGAGGGCTTGTTAAACCACGGGTCGCTGAACCCACGCCTCAGAGGCTCTGATTCAGGAGGTCTGAGGTGGTGCCTGAGAATCTGCATTTCTAACAAGTTCTCAGGTGATGGTGATGCTGATGCTGCTGGCTCAGGGACCGCACTTTGAGAACCACTAATCACAAGTTTCCTTTTATTCATTTATTTATTTAATGCAGGGTTTTGCTCTGTCACCCAGGCTGGAGTATAATGGTGCAATCACAGCTCACGGCAGCCTCAACCTCCCAGGCTCAAGCAATCCTCCTGCCTCACTTCCCAAGTAGCTGAAACCATAGACACACGCCACCACACCTGGATTTTTTTTATTTTTTGTAGAGACAGAGTTTCACCATGTTGCTCAGGCTGGTCTTGAACTCCTTGGCTTGAGCAATTCACCTGCCTTGGCCTCCTAAAGCAAACTTTCCTTTTTAAATACATTTATTTATGTTTTAAAAATGAGTTGACTTAAAGCACATCAATAGATCTTCAACAC
>NW_026664880.1:0-1750 GCF_009828535.3 Hylobates moloch | reverse complement strand
CTTCAATGTGCTCCCAAATATCCCTTTGCAGACCCTACAAAAACAGTGTTTCCAAACAGCTGTATGAAAAGAAACTTTTAACTTTGTGAGCTGAATGCAGACATCACAAAACAGTTTCTCAGAAAGCTTCATTCTAGTTTTTCTCTAAATATATTTCCTTTTTCACCATAGGCCTCAATGTGTTCCCAAATATACCTTCACAGATTCTACAAAAACAGTGTTTCCAAACAGCTCCATCATAAGGAAAGTTTAACTGTGTGAGATGAATGCACACATCACAAATCAGTTGATCAGAAAGCTTCTTTCTAGTTTTTATGTGAAGATATTTCCTTTTGACCATAAGCCACAATGTGCTCTGAAATATCCCTTTGAAGATTCTAGAAAAACTGAGTTTCCAAGCAGCTCCATCAAAAGAAAGGTTTACCTCTGTGAGATGAACAGAAACATCAAAAATCTGTTTCTCAGGAAGCTTCCTTATAGTTTTTCTCTAAAGATATGTCCGTTTTCACCAGAGACCTCAATGCGTTCCTAAATGTGCATTTGCAGAATCTACAATAACAGTCGTTCCAAACTGCTCCTTCAAAACAACGGTTTAACTCTGTGAGAGTCACAAAGCAGTTTCTCAGAAAGCTTCTTTCTAGTTTTTCTCTGAAGATATTTCCTGTTTCACCATAGGCCTCAATTCGCTCCCAAATATCCCTTCACAGATTCTACAAAAACAGTGTTTCCAAACTGCTTAATCAAAAAAAGGTTTAATTCTGTGAGATGAATACACACTTACATCACAAAGCAGATTCTCAGAAAGCTTCTTTCTACTTCTTCTCTGAAGGTATTTTCTTTTTCACCATAAAACTCAACATGTTTCCAATATGCCTTCCCAGATTCTACCAAAAATGTGTTTCCAAACTTCTCCATCAAAAGTAAGTTATATCTCTGTGAAATGAATGCCCACATCACAAAGCAGTTTCTACAAAAGCTTCTTTCTAGTTCTTATGTGAAGATATTTTCTTTTTAACCATAAGCCTCAAGGCACTCCCAAATATCCCCTCACAGATTCTACAAAAACGGTGTTTTCAACCTGCTCAACTAAGAGAAAGATTTGATTCTGTTAGATGAGTGCGCACATCACAAAGGTGATTCTCAGGAAGCTTGTTTTTCGTTTCTCTGCAGATATTTCCTTTTTCAACATAGTTCTCAAGACGCTCCCAAATATCACTTCTCAGATTCTAGAAAAACAGTGTTTCCAAACAGCTCCATCCATAGAAACGTTTATGTCTGTGAGATGAATGGACACATCACAAATCAGTTTCTCAGAAAGTTTCTTTTTAGTTTTTCTCTAAAGATATTTCTATTTTCACTATAGTCCTCAATGCACTCCCAAATATCCCTTCACAGATTCTAGAAAAAACTGAGTTTCCAAAGAGCTCTATCAAAAGAAAGGTTTAACTCTATGAGATGAATTCACACATCACAAAGCAGTTTCTCAGAAAGCTTCTTTATAGTTTTTCTCTAAAGATATTTCCATTTTCACCATAGACCTCAATGCACTCCCGAATATTCCTCCTCAGACTCAATAAAAACAGTGTCTCCATCAAAAGAAATGTTTAACTGTGTGAGTTGATACCACGTTCCACAAAGTAGTTTATCAGAAAGTTTCCTTCTAATTGTTCTCTGAAGATATTCCCTTTTTCACCATAGGCCTCAATGCTCTACAAAATATCATTTGTCAGATTCACAAAAATAGTGCTTT
>NW_026664879.1:0-1750 GCF_009828535.3 Hylobates moloch | reverse complement strand
TTATGAGCGTCTAGCACTGGACGCTGTAGAAACACAAGCAAGCAAACAAGCAAACGCTTCTAGAAGTGGTTGGCTGTGGTGTTGGCAACCAACATTGAAAACCCACGCTCCTGTGGCCTAGGATGTGAATGCTGGGGCCCTGCCATCTCCCCCCTTTCAGAGCTGAAGACAGAGCTCCTTTTTCTCCTGTCACTCCTGAAGCATTACCGGACCAGCACTCCAGACTCATTATCTGCTGGGAGGGCACTGTGCTGTGGGCTGTTCTCCAGGCAGGACTGTGAGAGGATCCAAGAGGGGTGTCATTAATGATACCAGCTCTGAGAAATATGGGGCCAAGAGAGGGTGGAGTCACCACTTTCCCCTGCTCCTTCCAGCACCAGCAAAGAGGAGGAGCCAGGTGGGAATGGAAGAGGGTCCCTGAGCTCCATGTAGCTTTCTGCCTCCCCCATCATCCTTCCTCCAATGTCAGCTGGGACAGGCAGCCCCCATGACAGGGCCTTTTAGCCAGTTCTGGGGACTTAGATGTGGATTTTCGGCCAGGGAAGAAGTCTCCAGCCTCCCTTAGGAAAGAGGGTGGCAGGGGCCCTATTTGGGGATCACTGCATAACTCTGCAGGTGGGCACAGGTGTGGCGAGGCTCCCCAGAAAGGTTACTGCCAGGAACACGTGGGAGCAGCCAGGGCAGGGGAGTGTCTCCTCTCACCTCTCCAATTCTGTTGACCCCAGAAATATGGTGACCCAGAGGACTCTAGGGACCCCTGGGGAAACACCTTTATAAGGGGTTACCATGGCAACCATGGTCCAGAGGGAAGAACTGAGGCCCACAGGTGTGGGTAGAAGTCAATGATCCTTTTCTCTAGTCTAGATCTTCCCTTGAGCAATGGAGACCATGTCTATCATTCATTTCTAGTAAAAAATCAACTTTGAATTAGACTTGGGATTCTCCTGACAGTACTGGGAAGTCGCCCACTGTTGGGGCATCACTTGAGGCCAGATCCCTGGCTCCTGCAGGCTGAGAGACTACCCAGCAAGAGCCTCCACATGGCCAGTGGGGAGAGGGTGGGCTTTGCACCTCTGGCGTCAGCTTCAAAAGGCTCAGGATAGGCCGGGGGTCCTGGCTCATGCCTGTAATCCCGACACTTTGGGAGGCTGAGACATGTGGATCACCTGAAGTCAGGAGTTTGAGACCTGCGTGGCCAATATGGTGAAAGTCATCTCTACTAAAACTAGAAAAATTAGCGGGCGTGGTGGCATGTGCCTGTAATCCTAGTTACTGGAGCTGCTGAGGCACGAGAATTGCTTGAATCCGGGAGGCAGAAGTTGTCATGAGCCGAGATCACGCCACTGAACTCCAGCCTGGGTGAAGGAGTGAGACTGACTTTGTCTCAAAAACAAACAAATAAACAAACAAACAAAAAACCCCCAAAAAACCAATAAGAAAATTAAAAAAATCCTCATCTTTCTGTTCACTGTAACCTCGCTCCTTACCCACTGAGAAGCAAACATGGGAAGCAGGGGCCCCAGGGCCACCATGGACAGAGCAGAGTTATCATTTAGTGCAAATCCATAAGAACACCCTAGGTTTCATCTGGGACTCCCTGCCCATAGGGAAAGTGGGAAAGAAGAGTTGGCTCAAAGCAGGGAGCTGCTAGTGCTCCCTTGGGAAGGAAAGCCGTTGGGTGGAGGGGACAGCATTTGGGTGACGGGAGGAGAGGGAGCAGGGGGTGAAGGTAGGGAGGGAGTGTGGTGCA
>NW_026664878.1:599-1750 GCF_009828535.3 Hylobates moloch | reverse complement strand
CCTCGCTGCCGCCTTGCAGCTTGATCTCAGACTGCTGTGCTAGCAATCAGCGAGACTCCGTGGGCATAGGACCCTCCGAGCCAGGTGCGGGACACAATCTCCTAGTGTGCCGTTTTCCAGGCCCGTTGGAAAAGCGCAGTATTAGGATGGGACTGACCCGATATTCCAGGTGCCGTCTGTTTCCATAAGGGGCAAATTTTTTGTTAAGAAACTTCCATCCTAGGTGTTAAGAAAAACTCTACATGAAAAGATTTCCCCCTCCAGAGCCCTGTAAGAATTACTAACCAAATGAATCACCTGACCTATGGTTCCGGAATGTTAAAACTGGAAGGAGCGTCACATATCATCTCATCTCTGTTCCAGAAACTGAGACCCAAAGACATGAAATGACTTGTTCAAAGCAATGTAACTGGTTAGTAGCAGAGCTGTGTCTAGAACACAGGCTTCCTGGTTTCTAAGGCCCATGATCTTTCCATATCCATTTCATGAGAAGTAGCAGAATTCCACTGGCTTAGTTGGTGAAACTGCCAATGACTAGTCTCTATTCTTCCTCACTTGATTTCCTCTTCTCACCAGACTGGACCGTCATCACTTAAACCATTCTCCCATCAAGGCTGGATTTCAGTTTCCTTGTCTATGTGTCCTACTGCCCCTACACTAGAAGCCTTAAACACGGAGTGAATCCAATAATCCACTTCGTTCCTTCCTCCACAGTATGCTAAACACAAATGGAAAAAATCATACAATCACAACAAAAATGTATGATTCTCATTTCCTGTGCCCTCGACAATGAACAGCATTCCTTTGACTTATTCTTGATCGGCACCCTCTCCAGCCCCCTTAGTGACTACTTCAAACTCCAGCCCCTTCTTCAGCTCCACAAGACTGACTCATTCTCATTAATGACCACACCTGCTACTTCACAGCGGGAATAAGCACTTTCAATGTAAACTTCATCAGCCTTCCACCTAATCTACCAAGCTACATTTACCCCACTGAACTTTACTTACTTCTTCAGGACCTTGTTCTATCGACTCTCTCTTTCTGCTGTATAACCAGCCTCCTCCTTTTTGCTGGCTTCTCTTCAGCACATAAATGTGCGCAAATATATCTTCAAGAAACTATTTCTTTTTCTTTTTTTTTTTTTTTAA
>NW_026664878.1:0-499 GCF_009828535.3 Hylobates moloch | reverse complement strand
CCAGGCTGGAGTGCAGTGGTGTGATCATAGCTCACTGCAGCCTTAACTCCTGGGCTCAAGTGATTCTCCTGCCTCAGCCTTCTGAATAGCTGGGACTCTAGGCACGTATCACTACACCTGGCTAATTTTTTATTTTTATTTTCAGGAGAGATGAGATCTCGCTATGTTGCCCAGGCTAAAAATAATTTATCTAAAGAAGAAACTGAGTTATGCATGATAGAGATGTGAAGAAGGAGACCCTCAGCCCCCCTTCACTGTGTCGAGTGCCCGCAAATGCGCAGGCCTCATGGCAGGACCTCGGGAGCTTGCAGGAGCCAAGCCCACCATCTTCAGAAGGCAGCCTCAAGGCCTTCCTGTTTGTCCTTTAGGTGGGGAGGGAGTGGCGTAAAGTACTTTAGTTCTAGTCAAAAATAGTACTCCTCTTGAGTGGAATTTTTTTTTTTTTTTTTTTCCCATAATTTTTTTTTTTTTTATTATACTTTAGGGTTTTAGGGTACAT
>NW_026664877.1:0-1750 GCF_009828535.3 Hylobates moloch | reverse complement strand
ATTCCTAGGTATTTTATTCTCTTTGAAGCAATTGTGAATGGGAGTTCACTCATGATTTGGCTCTCTGTTTGTCTGTGATTGGTGTACAAGAATCCTTGTGATTTTTGTACATTGATTTTGCATCCTGAGACTTTGCTGAAGTTGCTTATCAGCTTAAGGAGATTTTGGGCTGAAACAATGGGGTTTTCTAGATATACAATCATGTCATTTGCAAACAGGGACAATTTGACTTCCTGCACAGCAAAAGAAACTACCATCAGAGTGAACAGGCAACCTACAGAATGGAGAAAATTTTTGCAACCTACTCATCTGACAAAGGGCTAATATCCAGAATCTACAATGAACTCAAACAAATTTACAAGAAAAAAACAAACAACCCCATCAAAAAGTGGGCGAAGGACATGAACGACACTTCTCAAAAGAAGACATTTATGCAGCCAAAAAACACATGAAAAAATGCTCATCATCACTGGCCATCAGAGAAATGCAAATCAAAACCACAATGAGATACCATCTCTCACCAGTTAGAATGGCCATCATTAAAAAGTCAGGAAACAACAGGTGCTGGAGAGGATGTGGAGAAATAGGAACACTTTTACACTGTTGGTGGGACTGTAAACTAGTTCAACTATGTGGAAGTCAGTGTGGCGATTCCTCAGGGATCTAGAACTAGAAATACCATTTGACCCAGCCATCCCATTACTGGGTATATATCTGAAGGACTATAAATCATGCTGCTATAAAGACACATGCACATGTATGTTTATTGTGGCACTATTCACAATAGCAAAGACTTGGAACCAACCCAAATGTCCAACAACAATAGACTGGATTAAGAAAATGTGGCACACATACACCATGGAATACTATGCAGCCATAAAAAATGATGAGTTCATGTCCTTTGTAGGGACATGGATGAAACTGGAAAACATCATTCTCAGTAAACTATCGCAAGGACAAAAAACCAAACACCGCATGTTCTCACTCATACATGGGAATTGAACAATGAGAACTCATGGACACAGGAAAGGGAACATCACACTCTGGGGACTGTTGTGGGTTGGGGGGAGGGGGAAGGGACAGCATTAGGAGATATACCTAATGCTAAATGACGAGTTAATGGGTGCAGCAAACCAACACGGCACATGGATACATATGTAACAAACCTGCACATTGTGCACATGTACCCTAAAACCTAAAGTATAATAATAAAAATAAAAAAAATAAAAAATAAAAAAGAAGCAGAGAAGTCTGTCTCTCAAATGTTAATAGGAGCCTGGAGCTGAGTAGCTGGTGTTGCTTCCTGGGGCTGCCTCTTGGAAGATGCAATGGCTTTGCTCTGTCATGCTCCAGGCAGCTCAGAAGTGACAGAATGGGGACCTGGATTTCAACCTAACATAGATCTACCTAATGCTTATAGTCATCAATCGTATACCTCAGAAGTGGTGAGATAATCATGCAGAGATGGCTTAAAAATGCAGCAGACAGCTGGACATGGTGGCTCACACCTGTAATTTCCAGCACTTTCGGAGGCTGAGGCAAGAGGATCATTTGAGTCCAGGAGTTTGAGACCAGCCTAGTCAACATAGGGAGACCCCCATCTCTACAAAAAATTTAAAAATTTGCTGGGTGTGGTAGTGCATACCTATAGTCCTAGCTAATTGTGAGGCTGAGGTAGGAGGATTGCTTCAGCCTAGGAAGTTAAGGCTGCAGTGAGCTATGATCATGCCACTGCACTCCAGCCTGGGTG
>NW_026664876.1:880-1750 GCF_009828535.3 Hylobates moloch | reverse complement strand
GTGGAGTGGAATGGAGTGGAATGGAATGGAAAGAAAGAGAATGGCATTTAATGGATTCTAATGGAATGGAGTGGAATAGAGTGGAGAGCAGTGTGGTGGAATGGAATGGAAAGCAATGGAGTGGAGTGGACTGGAGAGGAATGGAATGCAATGGAATGGAATGGATTGGAATGGAATGGAATAGAGGGGAGTAGAATTGGAAGTAATGGAATGGAGTGGAGTGGAGACGAGTGGAGTGGAGTAGAGTAGATTCGAGTGGAAAGGAATGGAATGGAATGGAAAGGAGAGGAGTGTAGTGGAGTGGAATGGGCTTTAATGGAGCGGGCTTGAGTATAGAGGAGTGTAGTGGAGGAGAATGGGCTGTAATGGAGTGGACTTGAGTAGAGTGGATTGTAGTGGAGAGGCATGGAGTGCAATACAATGTGATCCAATGGAATGGAGTGGAGAGTAGAGGAGTGGAGAGTTGTGAAATGTAATGTAATGGAATGGAATGGAAAGCAGGGGATTGGAGTGGAGTGGAGTGGAGTACAATGGAGTGGAAAGGAAGGGAATGGAATGGTAAAGAAAGGAAGGGAATGGAATGGTAAAGAAAGTAAAGGAATGGAATGGAAAGGAATGGAATGGGGTGGAGTGGAATGCAGTGTAGTGGAATGGAATGGAATGGACTGGAGTGGAATGGAATGGAATGGAACGGAATGGAATGGAATGGAGTGGGGTGCAGAGTGGTGGAACGTAGTACAAAGGAGTGGAGTGGAGTAGAAAGGAGTTGAGTGGAGTGGAGTGGAGTGGAATGGAATGGAATGGAAAGGAATGGAGTGGAGTGGAGTTGAATGTGAACGAATGGAATGTCATGGAGTGGAGTGGATCCGA
>NW_026664876.1:0-870 GCF_009828535.3 Hylobates moloch | reverse complement strand
GTGGAGTGGAATGGAGTGGAATGGAATGCAAAGAAAGAGAATGGCATTTAATGGATTCTAATGGGATGGAGTGGAATAGAGTGGAGAGCAGTGTGGTGGAATGGAATGGAAAGCAATGGAGTGGAGGGGATTGGAGAGGAATGGAATGCAATGGAATGGAATGGATTGGAATGGAATGGAATAGAGGGGAGTAGAATTGGAAGTAATGGAATGGAGTGGAGTGGAGACGAGTGGAGTGGAGTAGAGTAGATTCGAGTGGAAAGGAATGGAATGGAATGGAAAGGAGAGGAGTGTAGTGGAGTGGAATGGGCTTTAATGGAGCGGGCTTGAGTAGAGAGGAGTGTAGTGGAGTGGAATGGGCTGTAATGGAGTGGACTTGAGTAGAGTGGATTGTAGTGGAGAGGCATGGAGTGCAATACAATGGGATCCAATGGAATGGAGTGGAGAGTAGAGGAGTGGAGAGTTGTGAAATGTAATGTAATGGAATGGAATGGAAAGCAGGGGATTGGAGTGGAGTGGAGTGGAGTACAATGGAGTGGAAAGGAAGGGAATGGAATGGTAAAGAAAGGAAGGGAATGGAATGGTAAAGAAAGTAAAGGAATGGAATGGAAAGGAATGGAATGGGGTGGAGTGGAATGCAGTGTAGTGGAATGGAATGGAAAGGACTGGAGTGGAATGGAATGGAATGGAACGGAATGGAATGGAATGGAGTGGGGTGCAGAGTGGTGGAACGTAGTACAAAGGAGTGGAGTGGAGTAGAAAGGAGTTGAGTGGAGTGGAGTGGAGTGGAATGGAATGGAATTGAAAGGAAAGGAGTGGAGTGGAGTTGAATGTGAACGAATGGAATGTCATGGAGTGGAGTGGATCCGA
>NW_026664875.1:1178-1750 GCF_009828535.3 Hylobates moloch | reverse complement strand
TTGAAGATATTCCTTTTTCCACTGTAGGCCCCTTAGCGCTCAGAATGTCCCCATGCAGTTTCTACAGAAAGATTGTTTTATAACTGCTCTATCAAAACTAAGCTTCAACTCTGTGAGTTGAATGCACAGAACAGAAGGAAGTTTCACAGAATGCTTCTGTGTAGTTTTTATTTGAAGATATTCCTTTTTCCACTATAAGCACCTCAGCGCTCAGAATGTCTCCTTCCGGTTTCTACAGAAACAGTGTTTCAGAACTGCTCTATCAAAAGTAAGCTTCCACTCTGTTAGTTGAATGCACAGAACAGAAAGAAGTTTCACAGAATGCTTCTGTGTCGTTTTTATTTGAAGATATTCCTTTTTCCACTCTAAGCCCCTTCGCGCTCAGAATGTCCACTTGCAGTTTCAACAGAAAGAGTGTTTCAGAACTGCTCTATCAAAAGTAAGCTTCAACTCTGCTAGTTCAATGCAGAGAACAGAAAGAAGTTTCACAGAATGATTCTCTGTAGCTTCTATTTCAAGATATAGCTTTTTTCACTCTAGGCCCCTTAGCGCTCCGAATGTCCCCTTGCAGT
>NW_026664875.1:0-1078 GCF_009828535.3 Hylobates moloch | reverse complement strand
AACTGCTCTATCAAACGTACGCTTCAACTCTGTGAGTTGAATGCACACCACAGAAAGAAGTTTCACAGAACGTTTCTGTGTAGTTTTTATTTGAAGATATTCCTTTTTCCACTGTAGGCCCCTTAGCGCTCAGAATGTCCCCATGCAGTTTCTACAGAAAGAGTGTTTTATAACTGCTCTATCAAAACTAAGCTTCAACTCTGTTAGTTGAATGCACAAAACAGAAAGAAGTTTCACAGAATGCTTCTGTGTAGTTTTTATTTGAAGATATTCCTTTTTCCACTATAAGCACCTTAGCGCTCTGAATGTCCTCTTGCAGTTTCTACAGAAACAGTGTTTCAGAACTGCTCTATCAAAAGTAAGCTTCAACTCTGTTAGTTGAATGCGCAGAACAGAAATAAGATTTACAGAATGCTTCTGTGTAGTTTTTATTTGAAGATATTCCTTTTTGCCCTGTAGGCCCATTAGTGCTCCGAATGTCCCCTTCCAGTTTCTACAGAAACAGTGTTTCAGAACTGCACAATCAAAAGTAAGCTTCAACTCTGTTTGTTGAATGCACAGAACAGAAAGATGTTCACCGAATGCTTCTGTGTCGTTTTTATTTGAAGATATTCCTTTTTCCACTATAAGCCCCTTAGCGCTCAGAATGTCCACTTGCAGTTTCAACAGAAAGAGTGTTTCAGAACGGCTCTATCAAAACTAAGCTTCAACTCTGCTAGTTCAATGCAGAGAACAGAAAGGAGTTTCACAGAATGCTTCTGAGTAGTTTTTATTTGAAGATATTCCTTTTTCCACTGTAGGCCCCTTAGCGCTCAGAATGTCCGCTAGAAGTTTCTACAGAAAGAGTGTTTCATAACTGCTCTATCAAACGTAAGCTTCAACTCTGTGAGTTGAATGCACAGAACAGAAAGAAGTTTCACAGAATGCTTCTGTGTAGTTTTTATATGAAGATATTCCTTTTTCCACTGTAGGCCCCTTAGCGCTCAGAATATCCCCATGCACTTTCTACAGAAAGAGTGTTTTATAACTGCTCTATCAAAACTAAGCTTCAACTCTGTTAGTTGAATGCACAGAACAG
>NW_026664874.1:0-1750 GCF_009828535.3 Hylobates moloch | reverse complement strand
GAATTTTATGGAAGGCCTTTTCTGTGTCTATTGAGATAATCACGTGGTTTTTGTCTTTAGTTCTGTTTATGTGATGAATTGTGTTTATTGATTTGCATATGTTGAACCAGCCTTGCGTCCTAGGGATGAAGCTGACTTGATCATGGTGGATAAACTTTTTGATGTGCTGCTGGATTTGGCTTGCCAGTATTTTATTGAGGATTTTTGCATCAATTTTTATGAGGGATATTGGCCTGAAGTTTTCTTTTTTTGTTGTATCTCTGCCAGGTTTTGGTATCAGAATGACACTGGCCTCATAAAATAAGTTAGGGAGGAGTCCCTCCTTTTCAATGGTTTGGAATAGTTTCAGAAGAAATGGTACCAGCTCCTCTTTTTACCTCTTGTAAAATTCAGTTGTAAATCCGTCTGGTCCTGGGCTTTTTTTGTTGGTAGGCTATTAATTATTGCCTCAATTTCAGAACTTGTTATTGGTCTACTTAGGGATTCAACTTCTTCCTGGTTCAGTCTTGGGAGAGTGTATGTGTCCAGGAATTTATCCATTTCTTGTAGATTTTCTAGTTTATTTGCATAGTGTTGTTCTTAATATTATCTGATGGTTGTATTTCTGTGGGGTCAGTGGTGATATCCCCTTTATCATTTTTTTGTTGTGTCTATTTGATTCTTCTCTCCTTTCTTCTTTATTAGTCTACCTAGCAGTCTTTTTTTTTTTTTTCCTCAAAAAATCAGCTCCTGGATTTGTAGATTTTTTGAAGGGTTTTTTTGTATCTCTATCTCCTTCAGTTCTGCTCTGATCTTGGTTATTTCTTGTCTTCTGCCAGCTTTGGGGTTTGTTTGCTCTTGGCTCTCTAGTTCTTTTAGTTGTGATGTTAGATTGTCAATTTGAGATCTTTCTACCTTTTTGTGTTATAGCATTTAGTGCTATAAATTTCTCTGTTAACACTGCTTTGGCTGCATCCCAGAGATTCTGGCATGTTGTCTCTTTGTTCTCATTGGTTTCAAACAACTTCTTGATTTCTGCCTTAATTTCATTATTTACCCAGGTATCATTCAGGAGCAGGCTGTTCAATTTCCATGTAGTTGTGTGGTTTTGAGTGAGCTTCTTAATCTTCAGTTCTAATTCGGTTGTGCTGTGCTCTGAGAGACTGTTTGTTATGATTTCAGCTCTCTTGCATTTGCTGAGGAGTGTTTTACTTCCAATTATGTGATCGATTTTATAGTAAGTGCCATGTGGTGCCAAGAATGTATATTCTGTTGCTTTTGGGTGAAGAGTTCTGTAGATATCTGTCAGGTCCACTTGATCCAGAGCTGAGTTCAAGTCCTGAATATCTTTGTTAATTTTCTGTCTTGATGATCTGTCTAATATTGGCAGTGAGGTGTTAAGGTCTCCCACTATTATTGTGTGGGAGTCTAAGCAAAAATTGACAAATGGGATCTAATTAAACTAAAGAGCTTCTGCACAGCAAAAGAAACTATCATCAGAGTGAACAGACAACCTATAGAATGGGAGAAAATTTTTGCAATCTATCCATTTGACAAAGGTCTAATATTCAGAATCTACAAGGAACTTAAGTTTACAAGAAAAAAAACCCCATTAACAAGTGAGCAAAGCACACGAACAGACAATTCCCAAAAGAAGACATTTATATGGCCAACAAACATAAAAATAAAGGGTCAACATCACTGATCGTTAGAGAAATGCAAACCAAAACCACAGTGAGATACCATCTCACACCAGCCAGAATGGTGATTA
>NW_026664873.1:0-1751 GCF_009828535.3 Hylobates moloch | reverse complement strand
CACGCCACGCAGCAGCTGGGGGCACCAGGATACCCTGGGGGATTCCAGGGAGGAGCCCTCCCTGAGGCTCCCACAGCAGCACTGCTGTCCCCAGACCCACCACAAGCCCCGCGTCCATGAGGCCTTTGAGAACCTGGCCCCTCACACACACCTGCCCCACTCCTCACACCTGGCTTTCCTGTGAAAAGTGGAACTGGTTCCACCTGGGCCAGCTGGAGAAGGGCCTCAGGAAATTGCCATTTTGGGGATTCATTCCAATCATCCATTCATTTATTCACCAAATACCCACTGTCCACCTTTCTTTACCAGGCCAGGGGTGATGGGTCAAGTGGAACACATGTCCCAAGGAGCTTTCCTCTCTTTAGAGACAGGCAGGCGGACTCTCAGACCATGAGGTGCCCTCTGGGCTAGGGGGTGCCCAGGGCTGGATGCAATGGAGGGCCTCGCCCACAGGAGGTGCTGGTGGGTACAGATGTGAAGGCCACCATGGGGTGAGGGTGTTCAGACAGAGGACCTAGCATGTGCCCAGGCCCAGGGTGTGACCTGGGGCAGGTGTGGGCCTGCGCTGTCTGGAAGGCTTCCTGACTCTGCCAACAATAGGCTATGGCTGGATAAGGCTTCATGTCGATTTTTAACATTTAATATATTTTGATTATGTAACTAAACATTATTGTGATAAAAATTATGAAATATAGAAAAGTTAAAAACCCAAAAGACCAGCAAACCCCTTCTCTCCCTATATAACTGCTTCAACAGTATTTTCTGACTTTTTTTCCCACGTATATGCAGCTATAAACATAAGTTGCACAAGGTAGTATCCTTCCCCATATTCTGTTTTGGAGCTGGATTTTTCACTCAGCAGTGAATAGAGGCAGCCTTTAAACAGGCCAGGCATTGTGAGGGCCCTGAGAAAGGAGACCGACCATGTTGCTGGGTGACCTTGGGCAAGTCTCGCCCTCCTCAGAGCCTGGATTTTCTCGGTCCAGTGAAGGGCAGGAAGGGCTGCAGTAGGACTACGTCGGCGCTTCCCAAACTCAGGACTGCCACGTGGAGCTGTGTGAGCTGTCACTGCACAACCCCAGGGGCAGGAGCATTCTTGTCATAGCCTCTGTGAGTGGGGCTCCTGCCCAAAAGTGTGCTGTGCGAACCTGGGGCCCACAAGAGGATTTTAGGCAATATGCAGATGCATTTATTTTTACTATTACCTTCTGTTGGTAGTAAATGAGACCAATTCTCACCGGGAGGGCTTGTTAAACCACGGGTCGCTGAACCCACGCCTCAGAGGCTCTGATTCAGGAGGTCTGAGGTGGTGCCTGAGAATCTGCATTTCTAACAAGTTCTCAGGTGATGGTGATGCTGATGCTGCTGGCTCAGGGACCGCACTTTGAGAACCACTAATCACAAGTTTCCTTTTATTCATTTATTTATTTAATGCAGGGTTTTGCTCTGTCACCCAGGCTGGAGTATAATGGTGCAATCACAGCTCACGGCAGCCTCAACCTCCCAGGCTCAAGCAATCCTCCTGCCTCACTTCCCAAGTAGCTGAAACCATAGACACACGCCACCACACCTGGATTTTTTTTATTTTTCGTAGAGACAGAGTTTCACCATGTTGCTCAGGCTGGTCTTGAACTCCTTGGCTTGAGCAATTCACCTGCCTTGGCCTCCTAAAGCAAACTTTCCTTTTTAAATACATTTATTTATGTTTTAAAAATGAGTTGACTTAAAGCACATCAATAGATCTTCAACAC
>NW_026664872.1:0-1751 GCF_009828535.3 Hylobates moloch | reverse complement strand
AGATCAACAAGTGTTGGAAGAGACTTACTCCTATCTATATAAACATAGAACTGACCCACCAAGGAGGACAACTGCTCCCATTCCTCTCTCTGTTATCTCATTATCTATTGCAGAAAACAAGACCAACAATGTAACCACATCTGAACAGAGCCTTTTTCAAGATGACTGTCTCCAAGGATCATTTAAATTCCAAAAAGAACTATTTACAAGTTAGTTTTTTTTCCTGAAACAATCATTCTTCCCAGTAATCATTTCTTATCCCTCAATAGAATTCCTCTTCTCCCTTCTCCATAACCTGTTTTACTAGGATCCAAGTGTTCTGTAACCTTGAGATGGTATATAAGCTTCTGTACCTCATTGGGAAATTGGGTCTTCATTCTGAAAGCTCCTGGGTATACACATTAAATAAATTTGTATGTCTTTTTCCTATTAATCAAACTGCCACATGTCAGTGATTTTCAGTGAACCTTTAGGGGGCCAATCTTGTCCCCTGTACTGAGATAGGAATAGTACAGGATGGTTATAGGAGAATAGGAAATTCTAGGCAGCAGTTTCACACGACTACCAAAAGGAAACTGCTGAAATAGCTGCAGAAGTTAGGGACTGATAAGACCCTGAAAAACCAGGGTGTGGACCAAGCTGGCTAAGACTGACTGGAACCAACATGGCACTGGATTAGACCTAGGTTTCTCCTAGGACCTCATTATTATTATTATTTTTTGAGACAGAGTTTCTCTCTTGTTGCCCGGGCTGGAATGCTGTTGGAAATGGGTGCTCAGTGTCACAAAATCAACACTGAGACAAAGGATCTCTCGGCAAGGCTAGTTTACTTTCTGCAGAAAGGGTGCCACTCGCTAGCAGTCTTGCCACGAGAGCACACCCAAAGGAGACGGGGACATTTACAATCTTTGTAACCTGACATAATCGTCCTATAGCTGTGTCCCATTTCCATTGGCCGGAACAGGATCGCACATTCTAAGTTTGACCTGATTGGCTAATAGCTTGAAACTTTTCTAAATAGGCAAAGGGGAAAGAAGGCAAAGAAAAGAGGAAGCTAGTCATGAGAGGGTCAGAAGAGTTTCCAAATAAGGAATGGCATGCACTATGGCCCGGGACTCGCTTAACCCTGTCCAGGCATGCCAGGTCAAGTCAGAGCAGCTGCATTGGAACATATATAGATATGCATAGAGCAAAGAAATTATAAGCTCTTTATGGTTTTAAGAAACTTTGAAGAAGAACTTCTCCATTCCTCACAAGTGCAATGGCCTGATCTCGGCTCACCACAACCTCTGCCTCCCGGGTTCAAGTGATTCTCCTACCTCAGCCTCCCAAGTAGCTGGGATTACAGGCATGTGCCAGCATGCCTGGCTAATTTTGTATTTTTAGTGGAGATGGGGTTTCTCTATGTTGGTCAGGCTGGTCTCGAACTCCCAACCTCAGGTGATCCACCCACCTTGGCCTCCCAAAGTGCTGGGATTACAGGCTTGAGCCACCACGCCTGGCCTCCTAGGACCTTATTATACACTCATTAATATACTAAATCACACACCCAGCAGGGCCTTGACAGTTCTGAGAACACCCATATTTGGTGTAAAAACAGGTGGCACCAGCCGGGTGCGGTGGCTCACGCCTGTAATCCCAGCACTTTGGGAGGCTGAGGCGGGTGGATCACCTGAGGTCAGAAGTTCAAGACCAGCCTGGCCAACATGGTGAAACCCTGTCTCTACTAAAAATACAAAAGTTAGGCCGGG
>NW_026664871.1:871-1751 GCF_009828535.3 Hylobates moloch | reverse complement strand
AAATGGCTTAAGCTCAGAGAGCTGTGTGTGGCCCCCAGCTCCCACCCCCACCAAGGGGCCTGCAAACCCACGGAGGGGCAGATTGTCTTGAGCTGGAGCCACAGGGACGGGGGGGACTTCAACTGTAGGGGTTTGGGTTAGGGTTAGGGTTATGCTTTGAGGTTTCGGTTTATAGAATATAGATGAGTTTGGTCCGGGGAAAATTCCAGGTCTGGGTTTTGTGGTTGGGGGTTGGTCTCAGGTGAGATGCAGCAGGTTTACAGTGTTTGCAAGGTATGTACAGACTCGTATGGTGCTATTGCTTGAATGTGTTCTCCAGATTTCATGTTTTTGCAATTTTTTTTCTTTTTTTTTTTTAGATGGTGTCTCGCTCTGTCATCTGTCACCCAGGCTGGAGTGCAATGGTGCGATCTCGGCTCACTGCAACCTCTGCCTCCCATGTTCAAGCGATTCTCGCACCTCAGCCTCCCGGTAGCTGGCATTGTAGCAGGACAAGTTGCAGACAAAATTCCTCAGACACTGGGTTAAAGAAGTAAGGGCTTTATTCGTCCCGGAGTGTCGGCACCCTTGCCTCTTAAGAGCCGAGCTCCCCGAAAAAGAAATTCCTGGCCCTTTTAAGTACTTACGACTCTAAGGGGTCCACGTGAAAGGGTCGTGATAGATCGAGCAAGCATGGGGAACGTGACTGAGGGCTACATGCATCAGATAACAGAACAGAAAGGTTTTCAGTGCTTCCTCATGCAGTATCTGGAATTTACAGATAACACAAGTAGTTTAGGTCTGGGGCTAATATTATCATTGTGTTTAACCACCAGGGCTGGGTGGTGGCATCATGTTCGTCTAGCTATTTATCTTACTTCTGTTTTTTTTTTTTTTTTTT
>NW_026664871.1:0-861 GCF_009828535.3 Hylobates moloch | reverse complement strand
AGGAAGGAAGGAAGGAACGAAGGAAATGGCTTAAGCTCAGAGAGCTGTGTGTGGCCCCCAGCTCCCACCCCCACCAAGGGGCCTGCAAACCCACGGAGGGGCAGATTGTCTTGAGCTGGAGCCACAGGGACGGGGGGGACTTCAACTGTAGGGGTTTGGGTTAGGGTTAGGGTTATGCTTTGAGGTTTCGGTTTATAGAATATAGATGAGTTTGGTCCGGGGAAAATTCCAGGTCTGGGTTTTGTGGTTGGGGGTTGGTCTCAGGTGAGATGCAGCAGGTTTACAGTGTTTGCAAGGTATGTACAGACTCGTATGGTGCTATTGCTTGAATGTGTTCTCCAGATTTCATGTTTTTGCAATTTTTTTTCTTTTTTTTTTTTAGATGGTGTCTCGCTCTGTCATCTGTCACCCAGGCTGGAGTGCAATGGTGCGATCTCGGCTCACTGCAACCTCTGCCTCCCATGTTCAAGCGATTCTCGCACCTCAGCCTCCCGGTAGCTGGCATTGTAGCAGGACAAGTTGCAGACAAAATTCCTCAGACACTGGGTTAAAGAAGTAAGGGCTTTATTCGTCCCGGAGTGTCGGCACCCTTGCCTCTTAAGAGCCGAGCTCCCCGAAAAAGAAATTCCTGGCCCTTTTAAGTACTTACGACTCTAAGGGGTCCACGTGAAAGGGTCGTGATAGATCGAGCAAGCATGGGGAACGTGACTGAGGGCTACATGCATCAGATAACAGAACAGAAAGGTTTTCAGTGCTTCCTCATGCAGTATCTGGAATTTACAGATAACACAAGTAGTTTAGGTCTGGGGCTAATATTATCATTGTGTTTAACCACCAGGGCTGGGTGGTGGCATCATGTTC
>NW_026664870.1:0-1752 GCF_009828535.3 Hylobates moloch | reverse complement strand
TGATGGAGCTGAAAACCATGGTACAAGAACTTTGTAATGCATGCACTACTTTCAATAGCTGATTCGATCAAATGGAAGAAAGGATACCAGTGATTGAAGATCAAATTAATGAAATAAAGTGAGAATACAAGTTTAGAGAAAAAAAAGAGTGACAAGAAATGAACAAAGACTCCAAGAAATATGGGACTATGTGAAAAGACCAAATCTACGTCTGATTGGTGTACCTGAAAGTGACAGGGAGAATGGAACCAAGTTGGAAAACACTCTTCGGGATATTATCCAGGAGAACTTCCACAACCTAGCAAGGCAGGCCAACATTCAAATTCAGGAAATATGGAGAACATCACAAAGATACTCCTCAAGAAGAGCAACCCGAAGACACATAATTGTCAGATTCAGCAAGGTTGAAATCAAGGAAAAAATGTTAAGCGCAGCCAGAGAGAAAGGTCAGGTTACCCACAAAGGAAGCCCATCAGACTAACAGCAGATCTCTTGGCAGAAATGCTACAAGCCAGAAGAGAGTGGGGGCCAATATTCAACATTCTTAAAGAGAAGAATTTTCAACCCAGAATTTCACATCCAGCCAAACCAAGCTTCATAAGTGAAGGAGAAATAAAATCCTTTACAGATGAGCAAACGCTGAGAGATTTTGTCACCACCAGGCCTGCCTTACAAGAGCTCCTGAACGAAGCACTAAACATGGAAAGGAACAACCAGTACCAGCCACTGCAAAAACATGCCAAATTGTAAAGACCATCAAGGCTAGGAAGAAACTGCACCAATTAATGGGCAAAATAACCAGCTAACATCATAATGACAGGATCAAATTCACACATAATAATACTAACCTTAAATGTAAATGGGCTAAATGCCCCAAATAAAAGACACAGACTGGCAAATTGGATAAAGAGTCAAGACCCATCAGTGTGCTGTATTCAGGAAACCCATCTCATGTGCAGAGACACACATAGGCTCAAAATAAAAGGATGGAGGAAGATCTACCAAGCAAATGGAAAGCAAAAAAAAAAAAGCAGGGGTTGCAATCCTAGTCTCTGATAAAACAGACTTTAAACCAACGAAGATCAAAAGAGACAAAGAAGGCCATTACATAATGGTAAAGGGATCAATTCAACAAGAAAAGCTAACTATCCTAAGTATATATGCACCCAACACAGGAGCACCCAGATTCATAAAGCAAGTCCTTAGAGACCTACAAAGAGACTTAGACTTCCACACAATAATAATGGGAGAGTTTCACACCCCACTGTCAATATTAGACAGATCAACGAGACAGAAGGTTAACCAGGATTTCCAGGAATCGAACTCAGCTCTGCACCAAGCAGACCTAATAGACATCTACAGAACTCTCCACCCCAAATCAACAGAATATACATTCTTCTCAGCACCACATCACACTTATTCTAAAATTAACCACAGAATTGGAAGTAAAGCAATCCTCAGCAAATGTAAAAGAACAGAAACCACAACAAACTGTCTCTCAGACCACAGTGCAATCAAATTAGAACTCAGGATTAAGAAACTCACTCAAAACTGCACAACTACATGGCATCTGAGCAACCTGCTCCTGAATGACTACTGAATAAATAACGAAATGAAGGCAGAAATAAAGATGTTGTTTGAAACCAATGAGAAAAAAGATACAATGTACAAGAATCTCTGGGACACATTTAAAGCAGTACGTAAAGGGAAATTTATAGCACTAAATGCCCACAAGAGAAAGCAGGAAAGATC
>NW_026664869.1:0-1752 GCF_009828535.3 Hylobates moloch | reverse complement strand
GTTATTTTGTCTAGGAATATCCAGTTCTCAGAACACTGTATTGGACAGACTCTCCCTTCCTGTGGCGACTTTTGCGGTTCTTTCTAAACATGTGCGTACGCTATATCAATTTGAATTTACTCCTGGGCACCCTCATTGTGTCCATTGGCCTGTGTTTCTCTGCTAATGCCTGTCACAAAGCATCTGGGTAACTGAAGCTTTGGGAAGTAGTTTAAAGTGGAAGAGTGTGATGGCGCTCCACCGACTTTGTGTGTGTAGGAACTGCTTTGGGAGTGCGGGTCACTCCACTGTCCCACAGGACTTTCAGAAATGTGGCGTGATCCTATTTGAAAACAAAAATTTCACATGGTCTATGCTTTTACTTTAAGGGCGCAAGGGACCGTTTGACATATGGATCAGTGCTGTTGTGATCAAATTACAGGACCTCGCGTTTCTGTTTCAGGCTATAGTGAGGATTTCTTGGTGGAGAGAGTATCCCAATCACCCCTTCCCGCTATATTGAATATTATGCTAGGATATTGTTAAGCCTAGTCACCCTCCTAAGCCGTAGAACACCAGAATTCTTGCCATTCATCTGAGCATCACTTTGTAGCTGTTTCCAAGCCTCCCCTCAGCCTCTGGTACGCACTATTGACGTTGCTTCTCTATGAGATGCACTTCATTAGATTCCACGCGCGTGAGATTGTGCTGTGTTTGCGTTTGTCTTCCTCTGCTGGCTCATTTCCTTTAACTTAATGTCCTTTGGGTTTCTCCATCTTGCTGGAAGTGACCTGCTGTCCAGAAGTTTGATGGCTGAGGAGTATGCCATCGTGCATGCATCTTTCATTTCCTACATTTCTTCCTCCGTGGATGGACAGGTAGGTTACCTCCATACCCTGCTTATTGTCCAGAGTACTTCATCAAACATGGGAAAGCAAATATCTCCTTAAGTTTCAAGTTTCCTTGGCTTTGCTGGTATACCCAATGTTGGGATGGCTAGAGGAACTGGTAGTTGTACTGTTGTTTCAGAAACCACCTGCTGTCTCTCCCAGTGGGTATACAAATTTGCATTCCTACCAATAGTGTGTGAGAGTCTCTCTGTCTGCAAATCTACACTGCCCTTATCTTCAAAAAGTTTTATTGCTGTTCCTGGTCATGCTTGTTCTCTGGGGAGTGTGGCAGTATCTGAGTGTGGTTGGGATTTGCATTTAGGGGATGATTACTGATGTGGAGAAACTTCTGTTACCCGCGAGTCTGTTTCCGGTTTTTTCAGAAATGCCCATGCCAGTCCTTTGGGCATTTTTAGTGTGTGTATTGGTTTTTATGTTTTTTTCCACTTAGGACCATGAGTTTCTTGAATATGTTAGATAAGAAGCCCTTCCAGATCCACAGTTTTCCATAATTTTCTCCCAGTCTGTGGGGGTGTCTTCTGTTGGGTTCACTGTTTTCTCTCCAGTGTTGAAGCTGTGTGAAGCTCTGAGGTTGTCCTTAGTCTTACATGGTTACATTAGCCTTTCTTAGCGGTGATTTCTGTGTCCCTTTGAGAAGAAAAGCGAGATGGTGAAGCCATTGTATGGTCTACGGGTATTTGATTCCTGTGTGTTTTCTGTTTGTAGTTTAGGTGCACGGGTTCAAGTTTCCCCACAGTAGACACACACCCTATGTGTTTTCCTTGGAGGTTTTGGTTTCACAATTGCCCTTTGGTGTTCAGTGGATTTTGTGTCGCTTTGTGTCTTGTGTAAGGGAAGGGTTACTTCAGTCCTTTGCACGTGA
>NW_026664868.1:1595-1752 GCF_009828535.3 Hylobates moloch | reverse complement strand
TCATAAGTTAGAGCCTTTTGGCTCTGTAGCCCTTGCAACCCTGGAGCCGTGCAGTGGGGTTTGCATCGCTGGGAATGAGGAGACCCCTCCCCAGTATTGTTGCCTGACTAATTAGTGTGTTTTTTTTTTTTTGAAGTACAATTTCCATTTTATTTTT
>NW_026664868.1:845-1520 GCF_009828535.3 Hylobates moloch | reverse complement strand
TTTTTTTTTTTTTAAGTACAATTTCCATTTTATTTTTCTCCAGAGAATAGTCTGTCTTCAGTCTTTAAGAACTCAGCTCCTTACATGGGCTTTGGTGGGGGACGTGGGGCAGCACCCGCAGGTCTAAATCGGGGTGGGGGTGTTCGGTCCTTGTGGGCTTCACGAGATCGATTCCTGACTACTTTGCTGTGAATTGCACAACTCACACAGTAATGTAGCTTCACATACAGCTTGGGAAGCACATAGGCATCGAAGACGCTCGCTTCAGAAATGTCCCTGACTGCTGCGGCCTCCACTATGTTTCGAATGACGAATTTCTTAATGGCCTTGTCCTTGGGCACGCATCGGGCACAGTTAGTGCAGCGAATAGGCTGCACGTGGCCGCGGCCCTTTTTGGCACGACCATTTTTCCTTCTTTTCTTTGTCATTTTGGAGGCACGGACAGGAGAGAGGACTAATCAGTGTTTTAAAAAATACATGAATCTGTTGGGAGCCCGAGGCGGGCAGATCACGAGGTCAGGAGATCTAGACCATCCTGGCTAAGACGGTGAAACCCTGTCTCTACTAAAAATACAAATTAGCCAGGCGTGGCAGTGGGCACCTGTAGTCCAAGCTGCTGGGGAGGCTGAGGCAGGAGAATGGCGTGAACCTGGGAGACGGAGCTTGCAGTGAGCC
>NW_026664868.1:0-745 GCF_009828535.3 Hylobates moloch | reverse complement strand
ATATAAATATAATATATAACTATAATATAAATATATTTACATATTTGTATAAATCTAGATTTATACAAATATGTATACACATATATTTATATATGTACATATGTATTAATATATACATTAGCATGGGTGCAATGGCTCACGCCTGTAATCCCAGCACTTTGGGAGACCGAGGTGATCACCTGAGGTCAGGATTTTGAAACCAGCCTGGCCAACATAGCAAAACCACATCTCTACTATAAAAACACAAAAATTAGCCAGGCATGGTGTTGGGCGCCTGTAATCCCAGCTACTTGGGAAGCTGAGCCAGGAGAATTGCTTGAACCCAGGTGGCGGAGGTTGCAGTGAGTCAAGATCGTGCCACTTCACTCCAGTGTGGGTGAAAGAGTGAGGCTGTTTCTCAAAAAAAAAAAAAAACAGTATTACTTAGTCAACTTGTAATGGTTTTATTATTCATGTGTAATGAGTATATATTTTAGAAATTTGTCCTGTATTATATCAACATGAAATGGTTTTATTATTAATATGTAATGAATATTTTAAAATTTTTGTCTTATTTTCTAATTTTAACATAATTATTTATATAAAGAAAAAGTCTTAAGAGATCTTCAATAGAGTTAAAAAATGTGAAGATATGCTAGACCCGAAAAGATTGAGAACATGTAGTTTAGACATATTCAGAGTAAGCCACATACAAGTTGCTACTTTACCTATTTTCTTTCTTTTTCTTTCCTTTCTTTCCTTTCTT
>NW_026664867.1:0-1752 GCF_009828535.3 Hylobates moloch | reverse complement strand
AAAAAACTACTTTAAAGTTCATATGGAACCAAAAAAGAGCCTGCATCGCCAAGTCAATCCTAAGCCAAAAGAACAAAGCTGGAGGCATCACGCTACCTGACTTTAAACTATACTACAAGGCTACAGTAACCAAAACAGCATGGTACTGGTACCACAACAGAGACATAGATCAATGGAAGAGAACAGAGCCCTCAGAAATAATGCCGCATATCTACAACTATCTGATCTTTGACAAACCTGACAAAAACAAGCAATGGGGAAAGGATTCCCTATTTAATAAATGGTGCTGGGAAAACTGGCTAGCCATATGTAGAAAACTGAAACTGGATCCCTTCCTTACACCTTATACAAAAATTAATTCAAGATGGATTAAAGACTTACATGTTAGACCTAAAACCATAAAAACCCTAGAAGAAAGCCTAGGCAATACCATTCAGGACATAGGCGTGGGCAAGGACTTCATGTCTAAAACACCAAAAGCAATGGCAACAAAAGCCAAAATTGACAAATGGGATCTAATTAAACTAAAGAGCTTCTGCACAGCAAAAGAAACTACCATCGGAGTGAACAGGCAACCTACAGAATGGGAGAAAATTTTTGCAACCTAATCATCTGACAAAGGGCTAATATCCAGAATCTACAATGAACTCAAACAAGTTTACAAGAAAAAAACAAACAACCCCATCAAAAAGTGGGCGAAGGACATGAACTGACACTTCTCAAAAGAAGACATTTATGCAGCCAAAAAATACATGAAAAAATGCTGATCATCAATGGCTATCAGAGAAATGCAAATCTAAACCACAATGAGATAGCATCTCACACCAGTTAGAATGGCAATCATTAAAAAGTCAGGAAACAACAGGTGCTGGAGAGGATGTGGAGAAATAGGAACACTTTTACACTGTTGGTGGGACTGTAAACTAGTTCAACCATTGTGGAAGTCAGTGTGGCGATTTCTCAGGGATCTAGAACTAGAAATACCATTTGACCCAGCCATCCCATTACTGGGTATAAACCCAAAGGACTACAAATCATGCTGCTATAAAGACAAATGCACACGTATGTTTATTGCGGCACTATTCACAATAGCAAAGACTTGGAACCAACCCAAATGTCCAACAACGATAGACTGGATTAAGAAAATGTGGCACATATACACCATGGAATACTATGCAGCCATAAAAAATGATGAGTTCATGTCCTTTGTAGGGACATGGATGAAATTGGAAAACATCATTCTCAGTAAACTCTCCCAAGGACAAAAAACCAAACACCGCATGTTCTCACTCATAGGTGGGAACTGAACAATGAGAACTCATGGACACAGGAAGGGGAACATCACACTCTGGGGACTGTTGCGGGTTTGCGGGGAGCGGGGAGGGACAGCATTAGGAGATATACCTAATGCTAAATGACGAGTTAATGGGTGCAGCACACCAACATGGCACATGGATACATATGTAACAAACCTGCACATTGTGCACATGTACCCTAAAACCTAAAGTATAATAATAAAAAAAAAAAAGACTACACTGTAGTTCAGAAGGGATGGCCTAGTGTTTATAGGGATAGAAAAGAACATTGGGAAAGGAGACATGCCATGGGATGTAGAATTACAAAACAAAAGGGTTAAAGAGAAATTGGTTAAAGGCCTACAAATAAAATTGTATAGATGGAATAAAGGGAAATTACAGTTAGTAATAACTTATTGTATATTTTTAAATAGCTAGAAGAAAATAATTATAATGG
>NW_026664866.1:0-1752 GCF_009828535.3 Hylobates moloch | reverse complement strand
AAATTCAGTTGTTTGTTTGCTTATGGTCAAATTTTGAGTGTTTTAAGTATATTACAGGTAAAATTTCTTTATCGGATATGTGATTTGCAAATATTTTCCCTTTCTGTGGCTTTTCTTTTCATTCTCTTAACTATGTTTTTTCACAGAGCAGATGTTTTTAATTTTGGAAAGGTCTAATTTATCAATTTTTTATTTTATGGGTCATGCTTTTGATAGCATATCTAAAAAACTCATTGCCAAACCTAATGTCATGCATATTTTCTTTGATGTTTTCTTCAAAATGTGTTATAGTTTTATGCTTTACATTTAAGTCTATTATTCATCTTGAATACATTCGTATAATGGCAATTTATTCTTGAGTACTAATTTTAGATTTTGGCATCTTGCTAAATTATTTATAAATTCTAATAAATTAGGTTTTCAATAAAGACAATAATCTCATCTCAGAGAAATAATGGCTTTCTTTCTTTTCTATTTGAGTCTTTACATATTTAATTCCTTTTTTTACTGTGCTGGTTGGAATAATTCTAAATACAGAAGTGGTGATAACGGAGGCCTTTATCTTGTTCCCACTGTTTAAGAATATGCTTTCAACATTCTTACATTAAGCATAAAGTTTGCTCTCAGTTTTCTTTAATGCCCTTTATGGGATTAGTGGCCTTATCTTATGTTTCCACTTTAGTAATTTTTTATATCAGGAATGGTTTTTGAATTACATTAAACAATTTTTCACATATATTCAGAGGATTAAAAAACTTTTTATTTAATCTGTTAATATGAACATTTTATTAGATTTAAACCAACCTTACAGTACTGGAATAAGCCAAATTGGTCATGCTGTATAATCTTTATTACATATTATAGTGTTCTATTTAATAATGTTTTGTTTATGATTTTATATCTGCATTAATCAATGAGATAGCACTATAACTCTCCTTTCTCATGTTATCAGGGTAAGGTTTTGATATCAAGCTTATACTAGTCTCATAAAAAAATTGGAAAATTTCCCCCAGAACTGGTTATATAAGTATATTTGTTATTTGTAGTTTATTGAAATAACCTATAAAACTGTGTTGTCTTTGTGTCTTCTTTGTGAGAAGAGTTTTGTAACTACAAATTTAGGCATTTTATGTCTTGAGTCAATTTTAGTGATTATATCTTCTGCTGTGGTTTAAAGGTGTCCCCCAAAAAGCATGTGTCAGAAACTTACCAATGCAACAGTGTTGGGGGGTAAGAACTTAAGAGATGATTAGGTCATGAGGGCTCCACCCTCAAGAATGGGTTAATGTCACTATAAAGAGGGCTTGAGGTTGTGAGTTCCACCTCTTGCTCTTTCTCACTTCTCACTGCCCTTCCTCCCTGGGATGATGTGACAAGAAGGCCATTGCCAGATGTCAGCCCCTCAGTCTTGGACTTCCCAGCCTTCAGAGCTGTGAGACAATAAATTTCTGTTCATCATAAATTACTCAGTCTCGGGTATCCTGTTATCACAGCACAAAATGAACTAAGACAACTTTCTAGGAATGTAAATATTTTACCTAAATTTTGAAATGTATTGGCAAAGTTTTTCAAAACAATAATTTTCCTAATATCTGCATTCTTTATCATCCTTTTTTTTTGTATTTTTGCTTTTTTATCACCAATCTTGGAAAAATTTTTATATATATTAGTCTTGAGAGAAATATAGCCTTAGATATTTAACTGAATAACTAAAAAGAAGAAGAAAAGAAACATAATTAAAGAGATAAGCAT
>NW_026664865.1:0-1753 GCF_009828535.3 Hylobates moloch | reverse complement strand
GATTTTTGTACATTGATTTTGTATCCTGAGACTTTGCTGAAGTTGCTAATCAGCTTAAAGAGATTTTGGGCGGAGACGATGGGGTTTTCTAGATATACAATCATGTCATCTGCAAACAGGGACAATTTGACTTCCTCTTTTCCTAATTGAATACCCTTTATTTCCTTCTCCTTCCTAATTGCCCTGGCCAGAACTTCCAACACTATGTTGAATAGGAGTGGTGAGAGAGGGCATCCCTGTCTTGTGCCAGTTTTCAAAGGGAATGCTTCCAGTTTTTGCCCATTCAGTATGATATTGGCTGTGGGTTTGTCATAGATAGCTCTTATTATTTTGAGATACGTCCCATCAATACCTAATTTATTGAGAGTTTTTAGCATGAAGAGTTGTTGAATTTTGTCAAAGGCCTTTTCTGCATCTCTTGAGATAATCATGTGGTTTTTGTCTTTGGTTCTGTTTATATGCTGGACTATGTTTATTGGTTTTCATATGTTGAACGAGCCTTGCATCCCAGGGATGAAGCCCACTTGATCATGGTGGATAAGCTTTTTGATTTATTGCTGGATTTGTTTTGCCAGTATTTTATTGAGGATTTTTGCATCAATGTTCATCAAGGATATTTGTCTAAAATTCTCTTTTTTTGTTGTGTCTCTGCCAGGCTTTGGTATCAGGATGATGCTGGCCTCATAAAATGAGTTAGGGAAGATTCCCTCTTTTTCTATTGATTGGAATAGTTTCAGAAGGAATGGTACCAGCTCCTCCTTGTACCTCTGGTAGAATTCGGCTGTGAATCCATCTGGTCCTGGACTTTTTCTGGTTGGTAAGCTATTAATTATTGCCTCAATTTCAGAGCCTGTGATTGGTCTATTCAGAGATTCAACTTCTTCCTAGTTTAGTCTTGGTAGAGTGTATGTGTTGAGGAATGTATCCATTTCTTCTAGATTTTCTAGTTTATTTGCGTAGAGGTATTTATAGTATTCTCTGATGGTAGTTTGTATTTCTTTGGGATCTGTGGTGATATCCCCTTTTTCATTTTTTATTGCATCTATTTGATTCTTCTCTCTTTTCTTCTTCATTAGTCTTGCTAATGGTCTATCAATTTTGTTGATCTTTTCAAAAAACCAGCTCCTGGATTCATTGATTTTTTGAAGGGTTTTTTGTGTCTCTATTTCCTTCAGTTCTGCTCTGATCTTCGTTATTTATTGCCTTCTGCTAGCTTTTGAATGTGTTTGCCTTGCTTCTCTAGTTCTTTTAATTGTGATATTAGGGTGTCAATTTTAGATCTTTCCTGCTTTCTCTTGTGGGCATTTAGTGCTATAAATTTCCCTCTACACACTGCTTTGAATGTGTCCCAGAGATTCTGGTATGTTGTGTCTTTGTTCTTGCTGGTTTCAAAGAATATCTTTATTTCTGCCTTCATTTCATTATGTACCCAATAGTCATTCAGAAGCAGGTTGTTCAGTTTCCATGTAGTTGAGTGGTTTTGAGTGAGTTTCTTAATCCTGAGTTCTAGTTTGATTGCACTGTCGTCTGAGAGACAGTTTGTTATAATTTCTATTCTTTTACATTTGCTGAGGAGTGCTTTACTTCCAACTAGGTGGTCAATTTTGGAATAGGTGTGGTGTGGTGCTGAAAAGAATGTATATTCTGTTGATTTGGGGTGGAGAGTTCTGTAGATGTCTATTAGGTCCACTTTGTGCAGAGCTGATTTCAATTCCTGGATATCCTTGTTAACTTTCTGTCTCGTTGATCTGTC
>NW_026664864.1:0-1753 GCF_009828535.3 Hylobates moloch | reverse complement strand
GATTTTTGTACATTGATTTTGTATCCTGAGACTTTGCTGAAGTTGCTAATCAGCTTAAAGAGATTTTGGGCGGAGACGATGGGGTTTTCTAGATATACAATCATGTCATCTGCAAACAGGGACAATTTGACTTCCTCTTTTCCTAATTGAATACCCTTTATTTCCTTCTCCTTCCTAATTGCCCTGGCCAGAACTTCCAACACTATGTTGAATAGGAGTGGTGAGAGAGGGCATCCCTGTCTTGTGCCAGTTTTCAAAGGGAATGCTTCCAGTTTTTGCCCATTCAGTATGATATTGGCTGTGGGTTTGTCATAGATAGCTCTTATTATTTTGAGATACGTCCCATCAATACCTAATTTATTGAGAGTTTTTAGCATGAAGAGTTGTTGAATTTTGTCAAAGGCCTTTTCTGCATCTCTTGAGATAATCATGTGGTTTTTGTCTTTGGTTCTGTTTATATGCTGGACTATGTTTATTGGTTTTCATATGTTGAACGAGCCTTGCATCCCAGGGATGAAGCCCACTTGATCATGGTGGATAAGCTTTTTGATTTATTGCTGGATTTGTTTTGCCAGTATTTTATTGAGGATTTTTGCATCAATGTTCATCAAGGATATTTGTCTAAAATTCTCTTTTTTTGTTGTGTCTCTGCCAGGCTTTGGTATCAGGATGATGCTGGCCTCATAAAATGAGTTAGGGAAGATTCCCTCTTTTTCTATTGATTGGAATAGTTTCAGAAGGAATGGTACCAGCTCCTCCTTGTACCTCTGGTAGAATTCGGCTGTGAATCCATCTGGTCCTGGACTTTTTCTGGTTGGTAAGCTATTAATTATTGCCTCAATTTCAGAGCCTGTGATTGGTCTATTCAGAGATTCAACTTCTTCCTAGTTTAGTCTTGGTAGAGTGTATGTGTTGAGGAATGTATCCATTTCTTCTAGATTTTCTAGTTTATTTGCGTAGAGGTATTTATAGTATTCTCTGATGGTAGTTTGTATTTCTTTGGGATCTGTGGTGATATCCCCTTTTTCATTTTTTATTGCATCTATTTGATTCTTCTCTCTTTTCTTCTTCATTAGTCTTGCTAATGGTCTATCAATTTTGTTGATCTTTTCAAAAAACCAGCTCCTGGATTCATTGATTTTTTGAAGGGTTTTTTGTGTCTCTATTTCCTTCAGTTCTGCTCTGATCTTCGTTATTTATTGCCTTCTGCTAGCTTTTGAATGTGTTTGCCTTGCTTCTCTAGTTCTTTTAATTGTGATATTAGGGTGTCAATTTTAGATCTTTCCTGCTTTCTCTTGTGGGCATTTCGTGCTATAAATTTCCCTCTACACACTGCTTTGAATGTGTCCCAGAGATTCTGGTATGTTGTGTCTTTGTTCTTGCTGGTTTCAAAGAATATCTTTATTTCTGCCTTCATTTCATTATGTACCCAATAGTCATTCAGAAGCAGGTTGTTCAGTTTCCATGTAGTTGAGTGGTTTTGAGTGAGTTTCTTAATCCTGAGTTCTAGTTTGATTGCACTGTGGTCTGAGAGACAGTTTGTTATAATTTCTATTCTTTTACATTTGCTGAGGAGTGCTTTACTTCCAACTAGGTGGTCAATTTTGGAATAGGTGTGGTGTGGTGCTGAAAAGAATGTATATTCTGTTGATTTGGGGTGGAGAGTTCTGTAGATGTCTATTAGGTCCACTTTGTGCAGAGCTGATTTCAATTCCTGGATATCCTTGTTAACTTTCTGTCTCGTTGATCTGTC
>NW_026664863.1:0-1753 GCF_009828535.3 Hylobates moloch | reverse complement strand
CACAGAATGCTTCTGTGTAGTTTTTGTTTGAAGATATTCCTTTTTCCACTATAATACCCTTAGCGCTCAGAATGTCCACTTGCAGTTTCTCCAGAAAGAGTGTTTCAGAACTGCTCTATCAAAAGTAAGCTTCAATTCTGCCAGTTGAAAGCACAGAACAGAAAGAAGTTTCACAGAATGCTTCTGTGCAGTTTTTATTTGAAGATATTCCTTTTTCCACTATAGGCCTATTAGCGCTCCGAATGTTCCCTTGCAGTTACCACAGAAAGAGTGTTTCAGAACTGCTCATTCAAATGTAAGCTTCAACTCTGTTAGTTGAATGCACAGAACAGAAAGAAGTTTCACAGAATGCTTCTGTGTAGTTTTTATTTGAAGATATTCCTTTTTCGACTATAGGCCCATTTGCGCTCCTAAATTCCCGTTGCAGTTTCTACAGAAAGAGTGTTTCATAACTGCTCTATCAAAAGTAAGCTTCAGCCCTGTTAGTTCAATGCACAGAACAGAAAGAAGTTTCTCAGAATGCTTCTGAGTAGTTTTTATTTGAAGATATTCCTTTTTCCACTATAGGCCCCTTAGGGCTCAGAATCTCCCCATGCAGTTTCTACAGAAAAGTGTTTCATAACTGCTCTATCAAAAGTAAACTTCACGTCTGTCAGTTGAATGCACAGAACAGAAAGAAGTTTCCGAGAATGCTTCTGTGTAGTTTTTATTTGAAGATATTCCTTTTTCCACTAAAGGCCCCTTAGTGCTCAAAATGTCCTCTTCCAGTTTCTACAGAAAGAGTGTATCAGAACTGCTCTATCAAAACTGAGCTTCAATTCTGTTAGTTGAATGAACAGAACAGAAAGAAGTTTCAAAGAATGCTTCTGTGTAGTTTTTATTTGAGGATATTCCTTTTTGCACGATAAGCCCTTTAGCGCTCAGAATGTCCACTGGCAGTTTCTACGGAAAGAGTGTGTCAAAAGTGCTCTATAAAAAGTAAGCTTCAACTCTGTTAGTTGAATGCACACAACAGAAAGAAGTTTCACAGAATGCTTCTGTGTACTTTTTATTTGAAGATATTCCTTTTTCCATGATAAGCCCTTTGTTGCTCAGAATGTCCAATTGCAGTTTGTATAGAAAGAGTGTTTCAGAACTGCTCTATCAAAAGTAAGCTTCAACTCTGTTAGTTCAATGCACAGGACACAAAGAAGTTTCACAGAATGCTTCTGTGTAGATTTTGTGAAGATATTGCTTTTTCCACAGTATGCCCCTTAGTGCTCCGAATGTCCCCTTGCAGTTTCAACAGAAACAGTGTTTCAGAACAGGTCAATCAAAAGTAAGCTTCAACTCTGTTAGTTGAATGCACAGAACAGTAAGAAGTTTCACAGAATGATTCTTTGTAGTTTTTATTTGAAGCTATTACTTTTTCCACTAAAGGCCCCCTAGTGCTCAAAATATCCTCTTCCAGTTTCTACAGAAAGAGTGTTTCAGAACTGCTCAATGAAAAGTAAGCTTCAACTCTGTTAGTTGAATGAACAGAACAGTAAGAACTTTCACAGAATGCCTCTGTGTAGTTTTTATTTGAAGATATTCCTTTTTCTACTAAAGGCCCCTAGTGCTCAAAATATCCTCTTCCAGTTTCTACAGAAAGAGTGTTTCAGAACTGCTCAATCAAAACTAAGTTTCAAATCTGTTAGTTGAATGCACAGAACAGAAAGAAGTTGCACAGAATGCTTCTGTGTAGTTTTTGTTTGAAGATATTCCTTTTTCC
>NW_026664862.1:0-1753 GCF_009828535.3 Hylobates moloch | reverse complement strand
CACAGAATGCTTCTGTGTAGTTTTTGTTTGAAGATATTCCTTTTTCCACTATAATACCCTTAGCGCTCAGAATGTCCACTTGCAGTTTCTCCAGAAAGAGTGTTTCAGAACTGCTCTATCAAAAGTAAGCTTCAATTCTGCCAGTTGAAAGCACAGAACAGAAAGAAGTTTCACCGAATGCTTCTGTGTAGTTTTTATTTGAAGATATTCCTTTTTCCACTATAGGCCTATTAGCGCTCCGAATGTTCCCTTGCAGTTACCACAGAAAGAGTGTTTCAGAACTGCTCATTCAAATGTAAGCTTCAACTCTGTTAGTTGAATGCACAGAACAGAAAGAAGTTTCATAGAATGCTTCTGTGTAGTTTTTATTTAAAGATATTCCTTTTTCCACTATAGGCCCATTTGCGCTCCTAAATTCCCGTTGCAGTTTCTACAGAAAGAGTTTTTCATAACTGCTCTATCAAAAGTAAGCTTCAGCCCTGTTTGTTCAATGCACAGAACAGAAAGAAGTTTCTCAGAATGCTTCTGAGTAGTTTTTATTTGAAGATATTCCTTTTTCCACTATAGGCCCCTTAGGGCTCAGAATCTCCCCATGCAGTTTCTACAGAAAAGTGTTTCATAACTGCTCAATCAAAAGTAAACTTCACGTCTGTTAGTTGAATGCACAGAACAGAAAGAAGTTTCCGAGAATGCTTCTGTGTAGTTTTTATTTGAAGATATTCCTTTTTCCACTAAAGGCCCCTTAGTGCTCAAAATGTCCTCTTCCAGTTTCTACAGAAAGAGTGTATCAGAACTGCTCTATCAAAACTGAGCTTCCATTCTGTTAGTTGAATGAACAGAACAGAAAGAAGTTTCAAAGAATGCTTCTGTGTAGTTTTTATTTGAGGATATTCCTTTTTGCACGATAAGCCCTTTAGCGCTCAGAATGTCCACTGGCAGTTTCTACGGAAAGAGTGTGTCAAAAGTGCTCTATAAAAAGTAAGCTTCAACTCTGTTAGTTGAATGCACACAACAGAAAGAAGTTTCACAGAATGCTTCTGTGTACTTTTTATTTGAAGATATTCCTTTTTCCATGATAAGCCCTTTGTCGCTCAGAATGTCCAATTGCAGTTTGTACAGAAAGAGTGTTTCAGAACTGCTCTATCAAAAGTAAGCTTCAACTCTGTTAGTTCAATGCACAGGACACAAAGAAGTTTCACAGAATGCTTCTGTGTAGATTTTGTGAAGATATTGCTTTTTCCACAGTATGCCCCTTAGTGCTCCGAATGTCCCCTTGCAGTTTCAACAGAAACAGTGTTTCAGAACAGGTCAATCAAAAGTAAGCTTCAACTCTGTTAGTTGAATGCACAGAACAGTAAGAAGTTTCACAGAATGATTCTTTGTAGTTTTTATTTGAAGATATTACTTTTTCCACTAAAGGCCCCCTAGTGCTCAAAATATCCTCTTCCAGTTTCTACAGAAAGAGTGTTTCAGAACTGCTCAATGAAAAGTAAGCTTCAACTCTGTTAGTTGAATGAACAGAACAGTAAGAACTTTCACAGAATGCCTCTGTGTAGTTTTTATTTGAAGATATTCCTTTTTCTACTAAAGGCCCCTAGTGCTCAAAATATCCTCTTCCAGTTTCTACAGAAAGAGTGTTTCAGAACTGCTCAATCAAAACTAAGTTTCAAATCTGTTAGTTGAATGCACAGAACAGAAAGAAGTTGCACAGAATGCTTCTGTGTAGTTTTTGTTTGAAGATATTCCTTTTTCC
>NW_026664861.1:0-1753 GCF_009828535.3 Hylobates moloch | reverse complement strand
AGCACAGTAGACAAGGGTAAGGTTTGTTATACAGACTTAAGTCCATGCCTTCTCCATTGATAAGACTCTTCAGTGATTTAGTTATCCTTCTCTTCTTGGTGTCAAGAGAGGTAGCTTTTAAATGGGGATTTCCTTGATAGATGTAAATTTTCCTTAAACAAGTGTAACTTCTACTTTGTTTTCAGAACTTCCTTTGTTAGAATTTTTTTCAAAATAATCAGCTTGGAATAATTCTTAAGCCAAAGGGACATATATTGGGGTGGCATATTCTGGTTTCCTACCATTGTATTTTGGGGTGGCATATTTTGGTCTTATACACGGTGTTCCACCAGCAATGAAAAGATTTCTTGTTTTTTCTCCAGCAATTTGTCATTTTTTAAAGAGTTTAGCAGTTCTAAGACATATAGACCAGCTGTGCTATCTCATTGTGGTTTTCAGTTCTCTAGTATGTTGAGTATCTTTTTGTATGTTTACTTGCCATTTGTAGATCTTCTTTGGTGAGATGTCTGTTCAGATCTGTGTGCATTTTTAATTGGCCTGTTTAACTTATTGTTTAGTTTTAACAATTTTTTATATATTTTGAATACAAATTCTGAGATCTGTATTTTGCAAATATTTTCTTCAATATGTGGCTTTTCTTTTTGTTCTCTTAACGAGGTCTCTTCCAGAGTATAAACTTTAAATACTAAGAAATCCACATTGTCATTTCTTCTGTGTATATCAACCTTTTGTGTCATTTGTTAAAATTCGTTACCAAACCCAAAGGCACATAGCTTTTCTTCTATAGTTTCTTTTAGAAATTCGATAGTTTTGCATTTTTAGTGTAAGGATGACTTTGAGTGATTATCTGTGTAAGTTGTAAAGTTGTAGTCTACATGCATATCATTTCTTATGGTTTCCAACTAATCATTCCCTCACTATTTTGGGGAAAGACACAGGACAGTGGGTTCTGTTAGAGTAGACAGATAACTAGACATGAACAGGAGAGGGAGCTCGTGGAATAGGGAAAGTCTGGGAAGGCTCACCTGGAGGGACCACCAAAAATTCACATATTAGTAGCGTCTCTAGTGCCGGAGTGGATGGGCATTTGTCATTTGTGGGTAGGAGGGAGAAGAGGTACCTATGCAGAAAGAAACATCCTAGAACTCCTCATAACATGCCCCAATCATCGTTCACTCTGCAATAAAAATGTCAGAATATTGCTAGCTACATGCTCATAAGAAGGCCAAAGGGAACATTCTTAAGAGAAACCTGGCACCATAAATACAGATTAGGCCAGAGATGGACATTCAAAAGAGATAGGCAGGCACAGTAGGTACAAACATCACCGCTGTCAGCTTGCCTGGGATGGTGGGAAGGAGGCTGGTGCCAGAGTAGATTCGGATTCATCACCACACGTACCTCAACCAAGAGTGAGGAGGTCCCACACGCCTAAGTGGGGCAAATGAGGGACCTAAGGCAGTAGCAGGAAAACCAAAGAAAACAGGCAGAGACTTGAGACAGGCAGGAATGTGAAGAAGTCCAAAATAAAATTCCCTGCACTGGACTCTTAGGCTGTTTTCATGCACAATCAGCCCACTCCTCCTCATTTTTCTACAATAAGCTCTTCACACTGTATTTCTTTTCAATGAAGTTATCTGCCATCTTTGTACTGCCTCTTGGTGAAAATCTTTCTTCCAAGTTAGACAAGAACTGGGACATCAGCTCTCCCCAGTAATAGCTCCATTTCAGTTTGAATTTACAGAACTGATGG
>NW_026664860.1:0-1754 GCF_009828535.3 Hylobates moloch | reverse complement strand
AAGGAATATCATCAAATAAAAACTACAGAGAAGCATTCTGTGAAACTTCTTTTGTTCTGTGCATTCAACTAACAATGTTGAACTTTACTTTTGATTGAGCAGTTCTGAAATATTCTTTCTGTAGAAACTGCAAGGGGACAATTGGAAGGCTATGGGGACTATAGTGGAAAAAGGAATATCTTCAAACAAAAACTACAGAGAAGCATTCTGTGAAACTTTTTTCTCTTCTGCGCATTCAGCTAACGGAGTTGATCCTTACTTTTGATTGAGAAGTTCTAAAAAACTCTTTCTGTAGAAAATGCAACTGGACATTCAGAGAGCTAAGGGTCCAATAATGGAAAAAGGAATGTCTTTCAATAAAAAGTACACAGAAGCATTCTGTGAAACTTCTTTCTGCTCTGTTCATTCAACTAACAGTGTTGAACCATGTTCTTGATTGAGCAGTTCTGAAACGCTCTTTCTGTAGAAACTGCAAGTGGACATTCGGAGCTCTAAGAGACCTATAGTGGAAAAAGGGATATCTTCAAATAAAAACTACACAGAAGCATTCTGTGAAACTACTTTCTGTTCTGTGCATTCAACTGACAGGGTTGAATCTTACTTTTGATTGAGCAGTTCTGAAACACTGTTTCTGTAGAAACTGCTATTGGACATTCGGAGTGCTGAGAAGCCTATGGTGGAAACAGGAATATCTTCAAACAAAAACTACACAGAAGCATTCTGTGAAACATCTTTCTGTTCTGTGCATTCAACTAACAGAGTTGAACCTTACTTATGATTGAGGAGTTGTGAAACACTCTTTCTTTAGGAACTACAAGTGGACTTTCGGAGTTCTAACTGGCCTGAGGAGGAAGAAGGAATATCTTCAAATTAAAAGGACACAGAAGCATTCTGTGAAACTTCTTTCTGATCAGTGCATTCAACTAACACTGTTGAAACTTTCTTTTGATTGAGGAGTTGTGAAACACTCTTTCTGTAGAAACTGCACGTGAACATTCAGAGTGTTAAGAGAACTAGAGTGGAAAAAGGAATATCTTCAAATAAAAACTACACAGAAGCAGTCTGTGAAACTTCTTTCTGTTCTTTGCATTCATCTAACAGAGTTGAACTAACTTTTGACTGAGCAGTTCTCTCACACTCTTTCTGTAGAAACTGGAAGTTGACATTAAGAGCGCTAAGTGGCCTAGAGTGGAAAAAGGGTATCATCAAATAAAAACTACAGAGAAGCATTGTGTGAAACTTCTTTCTGTTCTGTGCATTCAACCAACAATGTTGAACTTTACTTTTGATTGAGGAGTTCTGAAACATTCTTTCTGTAGAAACTGCAGGTGGACATTTGGACCGCTAAGGGGCCGATAGTGGAAAAAGGAATATCTGCAAATAAAAACTACACAGAAGCATTCTGTGAAACTTCTTTCTGTTCTGCGCATTCAACTAACCGAGTTCAACCTTACTTTTGATTGAGAAGTTGTGAAACAATCTTTCTGTAGAAACTGCAACTGGACATTCAGAGAGCTAAGGGTCGTATATGGCAAAAAGGAATATCTTGCAATAAAAACTACACAGAAGCATTCTGTGAAACTTCTTTGTGTTCTGTGCGTTCAACTAACAGAGTTGAACCATACTTTTGATTGAACAGTTCTGAGACGCTCTTTCTGTAGAAACTGCAAGTGGACATTCGGAGCTCTAAGGGGCCTAGAGTGGAAGAAGGAATATCATCAAATAAAAACTACAGAGAAGCATTCTGTGAAACT
>NW_026664859.1:0-1754 GCF_009828535.3 Hylobates moloch | reverse complement strand
AGATCACTACAAAGACAACTACAAAACACCAAAGAAATAAATCATAGATGACACAAACAAATGGAAATACATCCCATGATCATAGATCAGAAGAATTAATGTTATTAAAATGACCATACTAACCAAAGCAATCTACGGGTTCAATGTAATCTGTATCAAAATGCCAATGCCATTTTCCATAGAATTAGAAAAAACAATTCTAAAGTTCAAATCACACCAAAAAAGAGCTTGAACAGCAAAGCAATCCTAAGCAAAAATAACAAAGCTGGAGGAATTACATTGACTGACTTCAAATTATTCTACAAGACATTTATAACCAAAACAGCGTAGTACTGGTATAAACATGTTATATAGATCAATGTAATAGAAGAGAAACCAAGAAATAAAGCCACTTACACATAGCCAGTTGATCTTTGATAAACTGAATAAAAACATACAATGGGGACAGAATACCCTATTCAATAAATGGTGTTGGGAAAATTGGATTGCCATACACAGAAAAATGAAAATGGACCCCTATCTCCCAGAATATACAAAACTTAACGCAAGAAAAATAGATGATTTGAACATAAGACCTGAAAGCATAAAAATACTGGAAGAAAATCTAGGAAAACTCTTCTAGACATTGGTCTAGGTAAATAATTCATGACTAAGACCTCAAAAGTACAGGCAACAACTACAAAAAAATAGACAAATGGGACATAACTGAATGAAAATCTTCTGCACAACAGAACAAATAATCAACAGAGTTAGCAGACAACCTGAAGAAGAGAAGAAAATATCTGCAAACTATATATCTGACAGGGGACAAATATCTAAAATTTACAAGAAATTCAAACAAGAAAACCCAACCCAAATAATTCCATTAAAAAGTGGGCTAGGCTGGGCACAGTGGTTCACACCTGTAATCCCAGCACTTTGGGAGGCTGAGGTGGGCAAATCACAAGGTCAGGAGTTCAAGACTAGCATGGCCAAGATGGTGAAACCCCATCTCTACTAACAATACAAAACTTAGCTGGGCATGATGGCACATGCCTGTAATCCCAGCTACTCAGGAGGCTGAGGCAGGAGAATAGCTTGAACCAGGACCTGAGAGGCAGAGGTTGCAGTGAGCCAAGATCATGCCACTGCACTCCAGCCTGGGTTACAGAATGAGATTCCATCTCAAAAAATAAATACAATAAAACAAAATAAAGTAAAATAGAATAAAATTAGTTGGGCATGGTGTCACACACCTCTGTAATCCCAGCTACTTGAGAGGCTGAGGCAAGAGAATCACTTGAACTCCAGAGGCAGAGGTTGCTGTGAGCTGAGATCATGCCACTGCACTCCAACCTGGATGACAGAGTGAGACTCCATCTCAAAAAAAAAAAAAAGTGAGCTAAGGACATGAATAGATGTGGCCTACAGACATATGGAAAAAAATGTTCAACATCACTAATTATCACCAGTAAAATGCAAATTAAAACCACAATAAGATACTATCTTACACAAACCAAAATGGCTATTATTAAGAAAACAAGAACATATGTTGGAGAAGATGTGGAGAAAAGAGGACTCTTATACAGTGTTGGTGGAAGTATAAATTAGAATGGACCTTTGAGACTGGCCCAGTAGTCCCATAAATCATTGTTTTTAGATGAACATAGAAATTGATCCTTTTCTACTGTTAAAGCTTGAAACTTGTATTTGTTTTATCTAGAGTTCCTTCCTCAGGAAAGGACCTTCAGGAAGTATTAAAGAACTGAAACTCA
>NW_026664858.1:0-1754 GCF_009828535.3 Hylobates moloch | reverse complement strand
TGAAGTCCACAAGGTGACGACGAAGGTCAACAGTCATTACAAAATCAATGGACAGAGGAAGACTCCCAAGGAAGAGTAAGATGTGCCTTGACACAAATACTCTTGTATGAACCATGTGCCCGTCAAAGTAGACAACTGTAAAGTCCTTGAGAATATTTTCTACAATATTTGTGGCAAATTCAGTGGGTTCAAAATTGAGTTTGTCCTTTCTGCTTGATTAGTTTAATCTGCATAATTCCTTTCCCTTCCTACATACTTGTTTGTAATTTTTTCGGGGGAAGAAGAGGTGCTAGTACTGGCATTGGTTTTCCTTTCTCTCTCTCTTTTTTTTTTTTTTCCCTGAGACGGAGCTTTGCTCTTGTTGCCCAGGCTGTAGTGCAATGGCACAATCTCGGCTCACTGCGTTTTGGATTCAAGCAATTCTCCTGCCTCAGCTTCTCAAGTAGCTGGGATTACGGCTGTCCACCACCACGCCCAGGTAATTTCTGTATTTTTACTAGAGATGGGCTTTCAACATGTCCAGGCTGGTCTCGAACTTCTGACCTCAGGTGATCCACCTGCCTCAGCCTCCCAAAGTGCTGGGATTAGAGGCATGAGCCACCACACCCAGCCTTTTTTTTTTTTTTAAATTTTGAGATAGAGTCTCGCTCTGTCGCCCAGGCTGGAGTGCTATGACGCTATCTCGGCTCACTGTAACCTCTGCCTCCCAGGTTGAAGCAGTTCTGCTAAGCCTCCCGAGTAGCTTGGATTACAGGTGTGTGCCACCACACTTGGCCAATTTTTTTTTTTTTTTGAGACAGAGTCTCACTCTGTCACCCAGGCTAGAGTGCAGTGGCGTGATCTTGGCTCACTGCAATCACCGCCTCCCAGGTTCAAGTGATTCTTATTCCTCAGCCTCGTGAGTAGCTGGGACTACAGGCATATGCCACCATGCCCGGATAATTTTTGTATTCTTAGTAGAGGCGGGGTTTCACCATATTGGCCGAGCTGGTCTAGAACTCCTGATATCATGATCCACACACCTCGGCCTCCCAGTGTGCTGGGATTACAGGTGTGAGCCCCCGCCCCCAGGCCAATTTTTGTATTTTTAGTAGAGATGGGTTCACCATGTTGGCCAGGCTAGTCTTGAACTCTTGACCTCAGGTAATCCGCCTGCCTCAGCCACCCAGCGTGAGCCACCGCACCCAGCCTGGATTGTTGAATTCAATGCTTGGGTCACCTCCAGATTCATTTTCACAGTCTTTCACGTTTTGGTCATATTACATTGTGTTTTGCTGCCATGTGCCTGATCTTTTTTTGTTAAATGTGAGATACTTGTTAAAAAATATTTAGCAATGAATTGAGGCCTAGTAGCATGTTATCTTGCTGCAGAAGAGTTGGGAGTCTACTTCTGGGGGATAGTCAGGGGTCCTCCATACAGGCTGCAATAGAGGTCGTTAGTGCAGGCTCAGTCCCTACAAAGGCTAGGGTATTTCCTGTCCACCTCTATTCTGATGTGTGACTCTTCTGGGTCTCAACCAGGCCAGTGGACATTAGTACGGGTCGCTTTCATTGGCAGACCCTCAATCCACTTGTTTTCCATGTAATCCCATGAATATGTGCAAAAGCTGCTCTGCTTCTTTGCATCTCAGTAGTCTCTTCTGGAATTCAGCAATGAAACTCAGGAAAATGGGTTCCAAATGCGAGGCTGACTTCTGTCCTGGGTTTCCTTCTTCTCCGTCTTGAGCTCATGTCTGTTTACTGCCATGTTAGCA
>NW_026664857.1:0-1754 GCF_009828535.3 Hylobates moloch | reverse complement strand
CTAGTTCAACCATTGTGGAAGTCAGTGTGGCGATTCCTCAGGGATCTCGAACTAGAAATACCATTTGACCCAGCCATCCCATTACTGGGTATATACCCCAAGGACTATAAATCATGCTGCTATAAAGACACATGCACACGTATGTTCATTGCAGCACTATTCACAATAGCAAAGAGTTGATTCCTTGTTTTTATAAGTCAGAGGAAACAGTGAATTTATAAACTGACTATCCCTTTATCCTTTTGTCCCACAAATATTAGTTTACTCTTAGAGAAGGCCAGGCAGATCACCTATACCATACTCTAGTCCAGAAGCCTATCATGTAGGATGCTTGAGTCCCCAAGACACTTGTCATGGAATTACCCTCATTAGGGATCCTCAGAGCAATATTGTGGGATATATGATAGGAAATGGTTTAGATTTTAAGTATGCTGGTGATGTAAGCTCCAGGTCTGAAAGGCCAGACATTATGAGGATCACTTTAGTGCCCTGTAAAGGATATGCTGATGACTTTGATGTCTAATATGGCAGCCACTAGCCACGTGCACAACTGAGCCCTTTAAATGAGGCAATCTGAATTGAGATATGCTGTAAGTGTAAGATGCATACCAGATTTCAAAGACTTAGTGAAACAAAAAGTAAAACATCACAGTAATTTTCATGTTGGTTATGTGTTGAAATGATAACATTTCAGATATGCTGGGTTAAATAAAATATAATTAAAATTTCACATTTTGCAAAATGTGGTTATTAGAAAATTAAAAATTATATACGTGGATCACATTATATTCCTATTAGTGCTCATCTAAAGGGACCCAGGAAATGGTTGCGTTTCTTCTTTATCATCACTGTCTCTGAATATTTCCTGTTCTGATAGAAATCATGTCTATGAGCTCTAAAGTATAATATATGATTAGTCACAGAACTGTTAACCCTCAGGAGTTTTTGATCTGTAGCACATGAGAGAACGAGGTTTTATATAACCCTACTGTGAATAGAACGATCTGCTTAGCAGAAAGATTTTAACACAAGATCATTATATTACTAATTAAACATACTTTTTTTTCCTTGATGCAATATTTCTGTGCCTTTAAGTTTGGGGACACTTCTTTCTTTCTTTCTTTCTTTTTTTTTTTTGAAACTGGGTCTCTATTGCCCAGGCTGGAATGCAGTGGCATGATCTCGGCTCACTGCAACCTCTGCCTCCTGGGCTCAGGTGATTCTCCCACCTCAGCCTCCTGAATAGCTGAAATTACAAACATGCACCACCACACGTGGCTAATTTTTGTAGAGATGGAGTTTCGCCATGTTACCCAGTCTGGTCTTTTTTTTTTTTTTTTGAGTCTCGCTCTGTCGCCCAGGCTGGAGTGCAGTGGCAGGATCTCGGCTCACTGCAAGCTCCGCCTCCTGGGTTCATGCCATTCTTCTGCCTCAGCCTCCCGAGTAGCTGGGACTACAGGCGCCCGCCACAACGCCCGGCTAATTTTTTTGTATTTTTAGTGGAGACGGGGTTTCACCGTGTTAGCCAGGATGGTCTTGATCTCCTGACCTCTTGATCCGCCCGCCTTGGCCTCCCAAAGTGCTGGGATTACAGGCGTGAGCCACCGCGCCTGGCCCAGTCTGGTCTTAAACTCCTCAACACAAGCGATCCGCCTGCCTCAGCTTCCCAAAGTGCTGGAATTACAGGCATGATGAGCTACTGTGCCGGCCTATTTTTGTTAATTGAAGGGGAAGTGGTTGCAAAAAAAAAAAAA
>NW_026664856.1:0-1755 GCF_009828535.3 Hylobates moloch | reverse complement strand
AGGATACACATTTTCAAAGACCAGACAAAATTATTTATTTATTTTTGAGGGGAGAGAACAGTTTTATTAACTGGGGATACAGTGGGGTCTTCTCCCTGGGAGGTGGGTTCTTTCACTGGTTACCCCCGCCAGGGCTCCAGGAGGCGCCCTGCGATTCAGTGCTGGGCTCCCCTGGGGGCTGGGCCTTGGAGAAGGCGAACTGTGCAGGGAAGCAGCAGCTGTGGGGTCCTCACTGCCCGCTCCGCCCAGCTGCACCGGGTCTCCTCAGGCTCCCGCTGAGTCTGCGTCTCTGGATGGCAGCGAACCATCCTGCCCAGAACCTTATCCTCACAGCCCAGTTTGACGCAGGTCAGCCATTTCTGCTTCCTCCCCTCGGGCTGGACTTTGCACTTGGGTTTCTTCCAGTCCTTCCTCCTGCCGCTTCTCTGTCTCCCGGAGCTGAAATTCCAGCCTCACAAATGTTCCAGCTGGGAAGGGCGTGTCCAGGGCGCTGTCCACACTGGTCTTCTGGAAATCCCGCTGTACTGGCGGGTGCTTGTAGATTCCTCCAGGGCCACCTGCAGGCCCAGGCGCTGGCCCCCTGAGCTCGGCCCCGCCGGCGCCCCCCCGCGCCCACCCACGGGGCCAGCGAGATCTGCAGCCGTCTCAGGCTTCCCCTTTCACCCCCACCCTGTGAAGCGGGTGTGTGCCCCTCAGTTCTCCAAGCCCGCCAGGAGCCACCTCATCCCCTGCCCCTGGTGGGGGGGGCATGCCAGCAGAACGCTGGGCAGAGGCGAATGAACCGGGAAATGTCCCTTCCTCCACACTGACCTTGGGGTCTGCTGGGTCCTCTCCACTCCCTCCCACCCTGCCCGCGCTGTTCCCTAGGGCCCGCAGTTTCAGCAAAGTTCCCTGCCGTGCTGGGAAGCTGTCCTGTTGCCCATTCTCACCCTTCCTCCTTTTCTGGCCCATTCTCTCTCCCCACTGGGTCTCCGACACGTCCCTCTCTCCTCTTGGCTGTCCTGGAGCCCCTCTTTGCTTCCCCAGCTCAGTCCCCTCTCTGACCGCTTCTCCCTCCCACATCCGACCGAATCTCCTGGCTCCCACCGGGGGACCCAAATTCCCAGGACCCAGGTCAACCACACAAAATTATTTTAAATGGGAAGACTTGAATTCCATTGAATTCATGAAAGCAGGAATCCATCTGGTCATTCTTTAAATAATTTTGAAATGATAATAGCAACTATCAATTCAACGTTTAACCAGAGTTCAGAATACCCACCATTTTACCACAAATAATAAAAAAATCTGTTATAACTAACCAATTCAGTAATTTTCAGGATACGATATTAACATATGAACATCAGGTGCATTTTTTTACAGTAACAACAAAATATCTGAAAAAGGAATAAAGATAATGCCATTTACGATATTATCAAATAGAATGGAATACTTAGGAATGAGTTTAACAAAGAATATGAAAGATCTGCATACTGAAAACTATAAAATGTTGAGGAAAGGAAATGAAGAATACAAAATGGGAAATATATCCTGTATTCATGGATTCTAAAAATATTATTAAAATATCCATACTACACAAAGTGATCTACAGGGTTAAATAAATTTCTATCAAAATTTTAATGCCATTTTAGTAAAAGTGCAGAACAACAATTTTAAAATTAGTATGGAACCACAAAAGACCTCAAACAGCCAAATACTGAGAGGAACAAAAAGGCTGGAAGCCTCCCACTTCCTGATTTCAAACTGTGTTACAAA
>NW_026664855.1:1684-1755 GCF_009828535.3 Hylobates moloch | reverse complement strand
GGTACCAGCCCCTGCAAAAACATGCCAAATTGTAAAGACCATCGAGGCTAGAAAGAAACTGCATCAACTAA
>NW_026664855.1:0-1584 GCF_009828535.3 Hylobates moloch | reverse complement strand
TGGGCTAAATGCTCCAATTAAAAGACACAGACTGGCAAACTGGATAAAGGGTCAAGACCCCTAAGTGTGCTGTATTCAGGAAACCCATCTCACATGCAGAGACACACATAGGCTCAAAATAAAGGGATAGAGGAAGATCTACCAAGCAAATGGAAAACCAAAAAAGGCAGGGGTTGCAATCCTAGTCTCTGATAAAACAGACTTTAAACCAGCAAAGATAAAAAGAGACAAAGAAGGCCATTACATAATGGTAAAGGGATCAATTCAACAAGAAGAGCTAACTATCCTAAATATATATGCACTCAATACAGGAGGACCCAGATTCATAAAGCAAGTCCTTAGAAACCTACAAAGAGACTTAGACTCCCTCACAATAATAATGGGAGACTTTAACACCCCACTGTCAATATTAGCCAGATCAACGAGACAGAAAGTTAACAAGGATATCCAGGAATTGAACTCAGCTCTGCACTAAGCGGACCTAACAGACATCTACAGAACTCTCCACCCCAAATCAACAGAATATACATTCTTCTCAGCACCTCACCACACTTCTTCCAAAACTGACCACATAGTTGGAAGTAAAGCAATCCTCAGCAAATGTAAAAGAACAGAAATTATAACAAACTGTCTCTCAGACCACAGTGCAATCAAACTAGAACTCAGGATTAAGAAACTCACTCAAAACCACTCAACTACATGGAAACTGAACAACCTGCTCCTGAATGACTACTGGGTACATAATGAAATGAAGGCAGAAATAAAGATGTTCTTTGAAACCCATGAGAACAAAGACACAACATACCAGAATCTCCGGGACACATTCAAAGCAGTGTGTAGAGGGAAATTTATAGCACTAAATGCCCACAAGAGAAAGCAGGAAAGATCTAAACTTGACATCCTAACATCACAATTAAAAGAACTGGAGAAGCAAGAGCAAACACATTCAAAAGCTAGCAGAAGGCAAGAAATAACTAAGACCAGAGCAGAACTGAAGGAAATAGACACACAAAAAACCCTTCAAAAAAAATCAATGAACCCAGGAGCTGGTTTTTTGAAAAGATCAACAAAACTGATAGACCACTAGCAAGACTAATAAAGAAGAAAAGAGAGAAAAATCAAATAGATGCAATAAAAAATGATAAAGGGAATATCACCACCAATCCCACAGAAATACAAACTACCATCAGAGAATACTATGAACACCTCTACGGAAATGAACTAGAAAATCTACAAGAAATGGATAAATTCCTGGACACATACACCCTCCCAAGACTAAACCAGGAAGAAGTGGAATCTCTGAATAGACCAATAAAAGGCTCTGAAATTGAGGCAATAATTAATAGCTTACCAACCAAAAAAAGTACAGGACCAGAAGGATTCACAGCCGAATTCTACCAGAGGTACAAGGAGGAGCTGGTACCATTCCTTCCGAAACTATTCCAATCAACAGAAAAAGAGGGAATCCTCCCTAACTCATTTTATGAGGCCAGCATCATCCTGATACCAAAGCCTGGCAGAGACACAACAAAAAAAGAGAATTTTAGACCAATATCCCTGATGAACATCGATGCAAAAATCCTC
>NW_026664854.1:1256-1755 GCF_009828535.3 Hylobates moloch | reverse complement strand
TAAGCCCCTTAGCGCTCAGAATGTCCACTTGCAGTTTCAACAGAAAGAGTGTTTCAGAACTGCTCTATCAAAAGTAAGCTTCAACTCTGCTAGTTCAATGCAGAGAGGAGAAAGAAGTTTCACAGAATGATTCTGTGTAGCTTCTATTTCAAGATATACCTTTTTTCAGTCTAGGCCCCTTAGCGCTCCGAATGTCCCCTTGCAGTTTCTACAGTAAGAGTGTTTCAGAAATGCTCTATCAAAAGTAAGCTTCAACTCAGTTGAATGCACATAACAGAAAGCAGTTTCACAGAATGCTTCTGAGTAGTTTTTATTTGAAGATATTCCTTTTTCCACTGTAGGCCCCTTAGCGCTCAGAATGTCCGCTTTCAGTTTCTACAGAAAGAGTGTTTCATAACTGCTCTATCAAACGTAAGCTTCAACTCTGTGAGTTGAATGCACAGAACAGAAAAAAGTTTCACAGAACGTTTCTGTGTAGTTTTTATTTGAAGATATTCCT
>NW_026664854.1:492-1156 GCF_009828535.3 Hylobates moloch | reverse complement strand
TCGAAGATATTCCTTTTTCCACTATAAGCCCCTTAGCGCTCAGAATGTCCACTTGCAGTTTCAACAGAAAGAGTGTTTCAGAACTGCTCTATCAAAAGTAAGCTTCAACTCTGCTAGTTCAATGCAGGGAACAGAAAGAAGTTTCACAGTTCGTTTCTGTGTAGTTTTTATTTGAAGATATTTCTTTTTCCACTTTAGGCCCATTAGCGCTCAGATTGTCCCCTTGCTGCTTCTACAGAAAGAGTGTTTCATAACTGCTGTAGCAAAAGTAATCTTCAACTCTGTAAGTTGAATGCACAGAACAGAAAGAAGTTTCACAGAATGCTTCTGTGTAGTTTTTATTTGAAGATATTGCTTTTTCACCTGTAGGCCCATTAGTGCTCCGAATGTCCCCTTCCAGTTCCTACAGAAACAGTGTTTCAGAACGGCTGAATCAAAAGAAAGCTTCAACCCTGTTAGTTGAATGCACAGAACAGGAAGAAGTTTCACAGAATGCTTCTGTGTCGTTTTTATTTGAAGATATTCCTTTTACCCCTGTAGGCCAATTAGTGCTCCGAATGTCCCCTTCCAGTTTCTACAGAAACAGTGTTTCAGAACTGCACAATCAAAAGTCAGCTTCAACTCTGTTAGTTGAATGCACATAACAGAAAGCAGTTTCACAGAA
>NW_026664854.1:0-392 GCF_009828535.3 Hylobates moloch | reverse complement strand
CCCTTCCAGTTTCTACAGAAACAGTGTTTCAGAACTGCACAATCAAAAGTAAGCTTTAACTCTGTTAGTTGAATGCACAGAACAGAAAGAAGTTTCACAGAATTCTTCTGTGTCGTTTTTATTTGAAGATATTCCTGTTTCCACTATAAGCCCTTTAGCGCTCAGAATGTCCACTTGCAGTTTCAACAGAAAGAGTGTTTCAGAAATGCTCTATCAAAAGTAAGCTTCAACTCTGCTAGTTCAATGCAGAGAACAGAAAGAAGTTTCACAGAATGATTCTGTGTAGCTTCTATTTCAAGATATACCTTTTTTCACTCTAGGCCCCTTAGCGCTCCGAATGTCCCCTTGCAGTTTCTACAGTAAGAGTGTTTCAGAAATGCTCTATCAAAAGT
>NW_026664853.1:0-1755 GCF_009828535.3 Hylobates moloch | reverse complement strand
TGCAGTTTCTACAGAAAGAGTGTTTCAGAACTGCTCAATAAAAAGTAAGGTTCAACCCAGTGATTTGAATGCACAGAAGAGAAAGATGTTTCACAGAATGATTCTGTGTAGTTTTTATTTGAAGACATTTCTCTTTCCACTATAGGCCCCTTATCCCTCAGAATGTGCGCTTGCAGTTTCCACAGAAAGAGGGATTCAGAACTTCTCAAACAAAAGTAAAGTTCAACTCTGTTATTTGAATGCCCGGAACAGAAACAAGTTTCACAGAATGCTTCTGTGTTATTTTTATTTGAAGATATGCCTTTTTCCACTATATGTCCCTTTCGTTCAGCGTGTCAACTTGTAGTTTCTACAGAAAGTGTGTTTCAGAACTGCTCAATCAAAAGAACGGTTCAACTCTGTTAGTTGAATTCACAGAACAGAAAGAAGTTTCACAGAATGCTTCTGTGTAGTTTTTAGTTGAAGATATTCCTTTTTCCACTATAGGCCCCTTAGCGCTCGGAATATCCCGTTGCAGTTTCTACAGCAAGAGTGTTTCAGAATTGCTCAATCAAAAGTAATGTTCAACTCTGTTAGTTGAATTCACATAACAGAAGGGAGTTTCACAGAATGCTTCTGTGTAGTTTTTATTTGAAGATATTCCTTTTTCAGTGTAGACCCCTTAGCGCCCGGAATATCCACTTGCAGTTTCTACAGAAAGAGTGTTTCAGAACTGCTCAATCAAAAGTAATGTTCAACTCTGTTGGATGAATTCACAGAACAGAAAGTAGTTTCACAGAATGCTTCTGCGTAGTTCTTATTTGAAGAAAGTCCTTTTTCCACCATAGGCCCCTTAGGGCTCCGAATGTAAACTTGCAGTTTCCACAGAAAGAGTGTTTCAGAACTGCTCAATCAAAAGTAAGGTTCAACTCTGTTATTAAATGCACAGAACAGAAAGATGTTTCAGAGAAAGCTTCTGTGTAGTTTTTATTTGATGATATTCCTTTTTCCACTGTAGGCCCCTTAGCGCCCTGAATGTCCACTTGCAGTTTCTGCAGAAAGAGTGTTTCAGAACTACTAAATCGAAAGTAATGTTCAAATGTGTGAGTTGAATGCACAGAACAGAAATACGTTTCACAGAATGCTTCTGTGTAGATTTTAGTGAAGATATTCCTTTTTCCACTCTAGACCCCTTAGCGCTCCGAATGTCCACATGCAGTTTCCACAGAAAGAGTGTTTTAGAACTGCTTTATCAAAAGTAACATTGAACTCTGTCAGTTGAAAGCACAGAACAGAAAGAAGTTTCACGGAATGCTTCTGGGTAGTTTTATTTGAACATATTCCTTTTTCCACTATAGGCCCCTGAGCGCTCAGAATATCCACTTGCAGTTTCTACAGAAAGAGTGTTTCAGAACTGCTCAATCAAAAGTAAAGTTCATCTCTGTTAGTTGCATGCACAGAACGGGAAAATGTTTCACACAATGCTTCTGTGTAATTTTTATTTGAAGATATTCCTTTTTCTACTGTAGGCCCCTTAGCGCTCAGAATGTCCACTTGCAGTTTCGCAGAAAGAGTGTTTCAGGACTGCTCAATCAAAAGTGAAGTTCAACACTCTTAGTGGAATGACCTTAACAGTACGTAGTTTCACAGAATGCTTCTGTGTAGTTTTCATTTGAAGATAATCCTTTTTCCACTATAGGACCCCTAGCTCTCAGAGTGTCCACTTGCAGTTTCTAGAGAAGGAGTGTTTCAGAACTGCTCAGTCAAAAGTAAGGT
>NW_026664852.1:0-1755 GCF_009828535.3 Hylobates moloch | reverse complement strand
TAAGGCAGGAACCGGCCATCTGGATGTGTACCTGCCTTAACTGATGACATTCCACCACAAAAGAAGTGAAAATGGCCTGTTCCTGCCTTAACTCATGACATTGTCTTGTGAAATTCCTTCTCCTGGCTCATCCTGGCTCAGAAGCTCCCCCACTGAGTACCTTGTGAACTCCTGCCCGCCAGAGAACAATCCCCCTTTTTCCTTTACCTACCCAAATCCTATAAAACGGCCCCACCCCAGCTCCCTTTGCTGACTCTCTTTTCGGACTCAGCCCGCCTGCACCCAGGTGATTCAAAACTTTATTGCTCACACAAATCCTGTTTGGTGGTCTCTTCACACGGACGGACACGCATGAAATTTGGTGCCATGACTCGGATCAGGGTACCTCCCTTGGGAGATCAATCCCCTGTCCTCCTGCTCTTTGCTCCATGAAAAAGATCCACCTATGACCTCAGGTCCTCAGACCGACCAGCCCAAGAAACATCTCACCAATTTTAAATCGGGTAAGCGGCCCCTTCTTACTCTCTTCTCCAACCTCTCTCACTATCCCTCAACCACTTTCTCCTTTCCACTCTTCAATCTCTCCCTTCTCTTATTTTCCATTCCTTTCATTTCCTGGTAGAGACAAAGGAGACATGTTTTATCCATGGACCCAAAACTCCGGCACCAGTCACGGACTGGGAAGGCAGCCTTCCCTTGGTGTTTAATGATTGCAGGGACGCCTCTCTGATTATTCACCCATGTTTCAGAGGTGTCAGACCACACAGGGACACCTGCCTTGGTCCTTCACCCTTAGTGGCAAGTCCCGCTTTTCTGGGGGAGGGACAAGTACCCCAACCCCTTCTCTCCATGTCTCTATCCCTTATCCGCCTTTCTGGGGGGCAAGAAACCCCAACCCCTTCTCCTTCACCCTGAGAGGCAAGTCCTGCTTTTCTGGGGGAGGGGAAGTACCCCAACTTCGTATCTCTGTGCCCCAATCCCTTATTTCCATGCCCCGACCTCGTATCTCTGTGCCCTGACCCCTTCTCTGCTTTTCTGGAGGGTAAGAACCCCCCCACCCCTTCTCCGTGTCTCTACTCTTTCCTCTGGGCTTGCCTCCTTCACTATGGGCAAGCTTCCACCCTCCATTCCTCCTTCTTCTCCCTTAGCCTGTGTTCTTAAGAACTTATAAACCTCTTCAACTCTCACCTGACCTAAAATCTAAGCATCTTATTTTCTTCTGCAATGCCGCTTGACCCCAATACAAACTCGACAGTAGTTCCAAATAGCCGGAAAATGGCACTTTCAATTTTTCCATCCTACAAGATCTAAATAATTCTTGTCATAAAATGGGCAAATGGTCTGAGGTGCCTGACACCCAGGCATTCTTTTACACATCGGTCCCTCTCTAGTCTCTGTGCCCAATGCAACTCATCCCAAATCTTCCTTCTTTCCCTCCTACCTGTCCCCTCAGTCCCAACCCCAAGTGTCACTGAGTCTTTCCAATCTTCCTTTTCTACAGACCCATCTGACCTCTCCCCTCCTCCCCAGGCTGCTCCTTGCCAGGCCGAGCTAGGTCCCAATTCTTCCTCAGCCTCCGCTCCTCCACCCTATAATCCATTTATCACCTCCCCTCCTCACACCTGGTCCAGCTTACAGTTTCCTTCCATGACTAGCCCTCCCCCACCTGCCCAGCAATTTACTCTTAAAAAAGTGGCTGGAGCTAAAGGCATAGTCACGGTTAATGCTCCTTTTTCTTTATCCCAAATCAGATAG
>NW_026664851.1:0-1756 GCF_009828535.3 Hylobates moloch | reverse complement strand
AAGGACATGAACTCATCATTTTTTATGGCTGCATAGTATTCCATGGTGTATATGTGCCACATTTTCTTAATCCAGTCTATCATTGTTGGACATTTGGGTTGGTTCCAAGTCTTTGCTATTGTGAATAGTGCCGCAATAAACATATGTGTGCATGTGTCTTTATAGCAGCATGATTTATAATCCTTTGGGTATATATCCAGTAATGGGATTGCTGGGTCAAATGGTATTTCTAGTTCTAGATCCCTGAGGAATCGCCACACTGACTTCCACAATGGTTGAACTAGTTTACAGTCCCACCAACAGTGTAAAAGTGTTCCTATTTCTCCACATCCTCTCCAGCACCTGTTGTTTCCTGACTTTTTAATGATCGCCATTCTAACTGGTGTGAGATGGTATCTCATTGTGGTTTTGATTTGCATTTCTCTGATGTCCAGTGATGATGAGCATTTCTTCATGTGTCTTTTGGCTGCATAAATGTCTTCTTTTGAGAAGTGTCTGTTCATATCCTTCGCCCACTTTTTGATGGGGTTGTTTTTTTCTTCTAAATTTGTTTGAGTTCATTGTAGATTCTGGATATTAGTCCTTTGTCAGATGAGTAGATTGCAAAAATTTTCTCCCATTCTGTAGGTTGCCTGTTCACTCTGATGGTAGTTTCTTTTGCTGTGCAGAAGCTCTTTAGTTTAATTAGATCCCATTTGTCAATTTTGGCTTTTGTTGCCATTGCTTTTGGTGTTTTAGACATGAAGTCCTTGCCATGCCTATGTCCTGAATGGTATTGCCTAGGTTTTCTTCTAGGGTCTTTATGGTTTTAGGTCTAACATGTAAGTCTTTAATCCATCTTGAATTAATTTTTGTATAAGGTGTAAGGAAGGGATCCAGTTTAAACTTTCTACATATGACTAGCCAGTTTTCCCAGCACCATTTATTCAATAGGGAATCCTTTCCCCATTTCTTGTTTTTGTCAGGTTTGTCAAATATCAGCTGGTTGTAGATATGCGGCATTATTTCTGAGGGCTCTGTTCTGTTACATTGGTCTATATCTCTGTTTTGATACCAGTACCATGCTGTTTTGGTTACTGTAGCCTTGTAGTATAGTTTGAAGTCAGGTAGCGTGATGCCTCCAGCTTTGTTCTTTTGGCTTAGGATTGACTTCGCAATGCGGGCTCTTTTTTGGTTCCATGTGAACTTTAAAGTAGTTTTTTCCAATTTTGGGAAGAAAGTCACTGGTAGCTTGATGGGGATGGCATTGAATCTATAAATTACCTTGGGCAGTATGGCCATTTTTACAATATTGATTCTTCCTACCCATGAGCATGGAATGTTCTTCCATTTGTTTGTATCCTCTTTTATTTCATTGAGCAGTGGTTTGTAGTTCTCCTTGAAGAGGTCCTTCACATCCCTTGTTAGTTGGATTCCTAGGTATTTTATTCTCTTTGAAGCAATTGTGAATGGGAGTTCACTCATGATTTGGCTCTCTGTTTGTCTGTTATTGGTGTATAAGAATGCTTGTGATTTTTGCACATTGATTTTGTATCCTGAGAATTTGCTGAAGTTGCCTATCAGCTTAAGGAGATTTTGGGCTGAGACAATGGGGTTTTCTAGATATACAATCATGTCATCTGCAAACAGGGACAATTTGACTTCCTCTTTTCCTAATTGAATACCTTTATTTTCTTCTCCTGCCTGATTGCCCTGGCCAGAACTTCCAACACTATGTTGAATAGGAGTGGTGAGAGAGGGCATCCCTGTCTTGTGC
>NW_026664850.1:0-1756 GCF_009828535.3 Hylobates moloch | reverse complement strand
TTCCATTCCATTCCATTCCATTCCATTCCATTCCATTCCATTGCTTTCAGTTCCATTCCATCCCTGTCCATTCCATTCCATTGCACTTTACTCCAATCCAATCCACTGCATTACATTGTATTCCATTACGTTCCATTCCACTAGAATCCACTCTAATCCACTTCACTCAACTCCACTCCACTCCTCTTCATTCCATTCCTTTCCATTTGCTTCCATTCCCCTCCAATCCACTCCATTCCTTTCTACTCCATTTCACTACACTGCACTCCACTGCACTCCCATTCCATTCCATTCCATGCCTTTCCATTCCATTGCATTCCATTACCTTCCATACAATTCCACTCCGCTCCACTCCAATCCACTTCATTCTATTCCATTCCATTCCATTCCACCCGAATCCACTCTACTCCATTCGACTCCACTCCATTCATACCCATTCAACAGGACTCCTCTCCACACCTTTCCATTCCATTCCACTCCGCTCCTCTCTACTCTATTCCTTTCTACTCCATTCCACTACTCTGCACTCCACTGTACTCCATTCCATTCCATTCCTTTCCATTCCATTCCACTCCTTTGCATTCCATTCTATTCCATTCCATTCCACTCCACTCCACTCCAATCCACTACATTCCATTCCATTCCATTCCATTCCCTTCCACTCAGATCCACTCTACTCAACTCCACTCCACTCAACTCATTCCATTCCTTCCCATTCCATAGCAGTCTGTCCACTCCATTCCATTCCATTCTATTGCAGTCCACTCTACTCCAATCCACTCCACTGCACTTCATTCCATTCCTTCCCTCTCCACTCCACTTCACTCCATTCCATTCATTTCTACTCCATTACACTACACTGCATTCCACTCCTCTCCATTCCACTCTATTCCATTACATTCCTTTCCATTCCGCTGAAATCCCCTCCATTCCACTGAATTCCACACCACTCTACTCCATTCTTTCACATTAAACTCCACTCCCTTCCACTCCATTCATTTATATTCCTTTCCATTCTATTCCCCTCAACTCCACTCCTCTGCACTCCACTACATTCCACTCCTTTCTACTCCATTCCACTCCACTCCACTCCTCTCCTTTCCTTTCCATTCCATTCTGTTCCATTCCATTCTATTTCATTGCATTACATTCCATTCCATTCCCTTATATTCCATTCCATTCCACTCTACTCAAATCCAATCCATTTCATTCCATTCCGTTTCATTCAATTCTCTTCCATTCCATTCCGCTCAAATCCACTCTACTCCACTCCACTTCAGTCCATTCAATTCCTTCCCTTTCCACTCCACTCCACTCCATTCCATTCCTTACTACTCCATTCCAATACACTTCTTTCCACTCCATTCCATTCCATTCGTTTCCACTCTACCCCACTCCATTCCTTCCTACTCCATTTCACTATACTGCACTCCATTCCAATCCATTCCATTCCATTCCGGTCCAGTCGATTCCAATGCATTCCATTCCATTCCCTTCCATTCCATTCCACTCCTTTCAACTCCAATCCACTGAAATCTATTCCATTCCATTCCAGTTTATTCCATTCCTTTCCACTCATGTCGACTCTATTCCTGTCCCCTACACGCCTCTCCATTCCATTAAATTCCATTCCACTCCTCTCCACTCTACTCCATTCCATTTCTTTCTACTCCATTCCACTACACTGCACTCCTCTCTACTCCATTCCATTCCATTCCATTCCATTCCATTCCATTCCATTCCATTCCATTCCATT
>NW_026664849.1:0-1756 GCF_009828535.3 Hylobates moloch | reverse complement strand
TTTTTTTTTTTTTTTTTTTTTTTTTGTATTATTAGTAGAGATGGGGTTTCACCATTTTGGCCAGGCTGGACTCGAACTCCTGACCTCAGGTGATCCGCCCACCTTGGTCTCTCAAAGTGCTGGGATTGCAGGCGTGAGCCACTGCACCCGGACTATTTTGTTTGTTTGTTTGTTTGTGATGGAGTCTCGCTCTGTCACCCAGGCTGGAGTGCCGTGGCCCGATATCGGCTCACTGTAACCTCTGCCTCCCGGGTTCAAGCGATTTTCCTGCCTCAGGCTCCAGAGTGCCTCACACCCAGCTAATATATATATATGTTTTTAGTGGAGATGGGGCTTCGCCATGTTGGCCAGGCTGGTCTCGAACTCCTGACCTCAGGTGATCCGCCCTTCTTGGCTTCTCAAAGTGCTGGGATTACAATGTGAGCCACTGCGTCCGGCCTCTCTTTCCATCCTCTCATCTGGCTTTGTCCTCAGCGGCTGCGGGAAGGAGCAGGTAGCTGCATTGGCCAGACCCAACATGGGGAAGCCAGAGGCAGGACAGGAAGGGGCTTTGGGTTCCCCTCCCAGCCGGCCCCTGATACATCCGCCACCTATGAACTGGCTCTCAAATTCCTCCCGTGCCTCCGCCTTGATCCCCATTCCCTTTTCATGTCATGTCTATGGGTTTCTCTGGCCCTGTGAACCCCCGGGATCTTCCAGGACCAGCTTTTTGGTAGTTCTTAAACTTTGAGCTCCCAGACCCCATTGGAGAGGTGGTGAAAATTGTGGTCCCTGCCCTGCGCAATGGCTCACGCCTATAATCCCAACGCTTGGAGAGGCGGAGGTGGGAGAATCACTTGAGATCAAGAATTTGAGACTAGCCTGGGCAATACAGTGAGACCCCATTTCTACAAAAAGTAGAAAACAATAGTCAGGCATGCTGGAGTCTTGCTTTGTTGCCCAAGCTGGTCTTGAACACTTGGCTTCAAGTGATCCTCCCATGCCTGTTGGGATTACAGGCGTAAGCCACCGCGCCTGGCCCGTTTCCCTTGTTTTAAACCACTCAGTTTGCAGTACCTTGTCATGACAGACACAGGAAAGGAATGCACTGGGGCTCTGGGGAGGCATCCAGGGAGTCTGGACTGAAGTAGGTGCTGTGTCAAAGTCCAGCCTGGAGCCCGTGAGAAGGCTGCATGCAGAGAGTTATGGGAAGAGGTACAGAGAGCTCTGCAGATGTGGACAGGTCGAGGCCAGATGCAGGACAGCTGGTCATTCTCCTGCATCTGCCCCATTCCTGCACTTACCTCCCATGAACCAGAGACCAGGCAGGCAGGCAGGCAGATGGAGAGCACACAGGGCAGCCTCCTGGGCTCAGAGGAGATACACAGGGGCAGAGTAGGCATGCAGGGGCCACTGGAGACTTGTGCATGGTGCCCGTGTGCATCAGACACCACCTCACCCACCCCTGAGAAAATCAGAGAAGACAGCAACAAGACTCCATGCAGAGAAGCAAATGCTTCAGAATGGCCTCTTCCCTCCAGCACCACTTTGGGCTTAGGAGAGATTGTAGGGGAATAGTTCTACACCCACAAAGAACCAGGGAAGGAAGATTAGATTCACTAAGGATAGACCTAGAGCCTTACAGAGTCCCCATTGTGCCCTGAAGTATATAAGGCCAAGGCTTTGTCTCTGCACCTCACACTCCCACAGTGGCCAAGAATGCCCACCACTGTGTTGGTCTCTGAAACTGGATTTGTTCACACGTGGGGTTCCAGGG
>NW_026664848.1:0-1756 GCF_009828535.3 Hylobates moloch | reverse complement strand
CTTTTATTTTATTTATTTATTTATTTATTTATTTATTTATTTAGAGATGGAGTCTTGCTCTGTCACCCAGGCTGGAGTGCAGTGGTGCGATCTCAGCTTACTGCAACCTCCGCCTCCCAGGTTCAACCGATTCTCCTGCCTCAGCCTCCCAAGTAGCTGGGATTACAGGTGTGCACCACCATGCCCGGCTAATTTTTGTATTTTTAGTAGAGACGGGGTTTTGCCATGTTGGCCAGGCTGGTCTCAAACTCCTGACCTCAAGTGATCTGCCCACCTTGGCCTCCCAAAGTGCTGGGATTACAGGCATGAGCCACCACTCCTGGCCTACTGTCTTGATTTATGAATTTTAGGCACCATCTGTTGAGTTTCTCCAGTAATAGATACGGATTTTGCTTTCTTACTCCCCTGCCTTCCAACCCCAAAGTCTCCCAATTTATTATCATATTTTTTGGTTAATATTAATTGCTTGACATTATACAGCCACACAAATACTTGTTTCTCTCTTTTTTTGCTGTGTTTTTTTTCCTTTCTTTTTTTTTTTTATTTTGCTGAACCAGGTAGATTATACAGATTGTTTCCTTTTTTACAACTTAGTTTTTCCCAATGTCAGTAACTGCCTTGCATTTTCTTACTTGCTTAGTTTTGGACACTCATTCAAATCCTCTGGGTTAGTTCCCTATGGCTGCTATAACTAGGCCAGAAGTTCAAAGTAGGTCTTTGGACTGGGCTAAAATCAAAGTGTTGATAGGGCTGCATTCCTTCTGGAAGCTCTAGAGGAGAATTCATTCTCTTGCTTTTTCCAGCTTCGAGAGGCTTCCACATTCCTTGGCTGGTGGCCGCCTTCCATCTTCAATGCTGGCCGTGGCCAGTCAAGTCTTCCTCATGCTGCGTCATGACTCCCACACTCTCTTCTTCCCTGTTCCATATTGAAAGGTCCTTGTGATTACATTGAGTCTACCCGCGCATCCCAGGATAAATTTCCCATCCCAAGAGCAGCTAATTGGCAACCTTAATTTCAATTGCAACCTTAGTTTTTTTTCATGTAACAACATATTCACAGGCTCCACAGATTAGGGTGTGAAAATGTTTGGGGGGCCCATTATTCCACCCAACATCTAGATCCTCCATTAAATCTACTGAGGCTTATCAATAGCATGTTCTAAACACTCAATTAAACCAGACTTCTCTCCTAGAGTCTCCATTCAGTTCAAGCTGAACTGACCTGCCAGACAGTGCCACCCAGGGATTTCTCTCTCCCTGCTTTTGTGTATGGGATCCCTCGTTTCGTAAGTCTCATGTTTCTGCTGTCTTAACATACTCCTTTTTTTTTTTTTGGCTGGAGCACATCCTTCTGACGTTCCGTAAAAAGAGGACATGGGAGGTATGTATTTGGAGTCCTTACATGTCTGAAAATGTCATTATTCCATGTTTATATTTGATTGACGGTTTGGCTGAGTATAGACTTCTAGGTTGAAGAGCCCACATTGGTGGTTTCCTACTAAGCCTGCTACCCTCCCGGGCTGCTGTTTGAACCCCAACAGTACCTTGCGATGCCGAGCATTTTGATGCTTCCTCTCCTGTTCTCCTTGTCCTTGTTGGAGGATTTCCCTTTAATTAATTAATTTATTATTATTATTATTATTATTATTATTGGAGACGGAGTCTTGCTCTGTCACCAGGCTGGAGTGCAGTGGTGCAGTCTTGGCTCGCTGCAACCTCCGCCTCCCAGGTTCAAGCGATTCTGCTGCCTCAGCCT
>NW_026664847.1:558-1756 GCF_009828535.3 Hylobates moloch | reverse complement strand
TAGTGACTCTATTTCTGTTGGTAGTTGTTTGCATAATATATTTTTTCAATATTTTTACCTTAATTCCTTTAGTGTCTTTGAATCTAAAGTGTGTATTTTATTTAAAAACATGTAAGTGGATCATATTATTTCATTCTCTTTTACTTATCTCATTCATGATTGACAGATATTTCTGCCTATCTCTGTCTCTTGCCTGGAGGTCATTTAAGTTTAATGTTACTACCGATGAAATCACATTTGCGTCTGCTGTTTTGTTTTGTGTTTTCTTTTTAAAAAAACTTATTTTAGGTTCAAGGGTATGTGTACATATTTGTTATGTATATATAAATTGCATATCATGGGGGTTTGATGCACAGGTTATTTCATCACCCAGGTAATAAACACAGAACCTGATAGGTAATTTTTAAATCCTCATCCTCCTCCCATTTTCCCCCCTCAAGTAGGCCCCAGTGTATGTTGTTTTATTCTTTGGGTTCATGTGTTCTGAATGATTAGCTCTCACTTATAAGTGACAACAGGTAGTATTTGGTTTTCTGTTCCCGTGTTGGTTCGCATAGGACCTCCAGTTCCATCCGTGTTGTTGAAAAAGACATGACCTCATTATTTCTTATGGCTGCATAGTATTTCATGTGTATATGTACCTCATTTTCTTTATCCAGTCTACCATTGTGGCCATTTAGGTTGATTCCATATCTTTGCTAATGTGAATAGTGCTTCAGGGAACATACATGTACATGTGTATTTATTGTACAACTATATCCTTTGGGTATATACCAAATACTGGAATTGCTGGGTTGAGTGGTAATTCTGTTTTAAGTTCTTTGATATATCATTACGCTGGTTTCCGCAATGACCGAACTAATTTACAGTTCCACCGTTCCTGAATTTGAATGTTAGCTGGTCTAGTGAGGTTGAGGACATTTTTCCCAGATGATATCCTCACATATCTTTTCTACGTTGCTAGCTTTCTGCCCCTCTCTTTCAGAGATGTCAATGAGTCATGGATTTGGTCTTTTTACGTAATTCCATATTTCTTAGATGTTTTGATTATTATTATTATTTTTTGAGACGGAATTTTGCTCTGTCACCAGGCTCTGTCTTTCTTTCTTGCTTGCTTTCTCTCTCTCTCCCTTCCTTCCTTCCTTCCTTCCTTTCTTTCTTTCTTTCTTTCTTTCTTTCTTTCTTTCTTTCTTTCTTT
>NW_026664847.1:0-484 GCF_009828535.3 Hylobates moloch | reverse complement strand
TTTCTTTCTTTCTTTCTTTCTTTCTTTCTTTCTTTCTTTCTTTCTTTCTTTCTTTCTTTTTCTTTTCTTTCCTTTTCTTTCTTCTCTCTTTCTTTCTCTCTCTCTCTGTCTCTCCCGCTTTCTCACTCTCTCTATTTCTTTTTATTTTATTTTTTGACAGAGTCTATCTCTGTCACCAGGCTGGAGTGCAGTGGCACAATCTCAGCTCACCACAACCTCTGCTTCCCGGGTTCAAGCGATTTTCCTGCCTCAGCCTCCTGAGGAGCTGGGACTACAGGCATGCACTACCACACGCAGCTAATTTTTGTATTTTTAGTAGAGTCGGGGTTTCACTGTGTTGGCCAGGATGGTCTGCATCTCCTGACCCTGTGATCCAACTGCCTCGGCCCCCCAAAGTGCTGGGATTACAGGGGTGAGCCACCGCTCCCAGCCGGTTGTTCAATTTCTATGTAGTTGTGTGGTTTTGAATGAATTTCTTAATGTT
>NW_026664846.1:0-1756 GCF_009828535.3 Hylobates moloch | reverse complement strand
GAGGTAGTAACTTTATCCTAAGGATTAAAGAAGATCATGTTTTTAAAGCACCTAGCACAGTAAGGGTGCTTAGTGGTTTCATTCATTCATTCAACAACTATTAATAATTATTGAGCACCTGATATGTGCTAGGCACTATACTATTTGTCAGGTAAACACTGAACAAAACAGAGTTACTACCTCGTGGAGTTACATTCCAATGAGGGAAGGGAAACCAAATAAATGAGTAAACAAGTGAAAAAACGTATAACATTTATACAGTAAATACAGAGTAACTGGAGGACTACTTTATTTAGATAGGATGGCCAAAAGAGGTCTCTGAGGAGCAATGCTGACACTGAGGCTTAAAGGATGAAGAGGAGCTAGCCACATGAAAAGCCAGGAGATGATCATTCCAGGAAGAGGGAATAGTCAATATAAGGGCCTTGAGTTTAGAAAGAGATCAAAGTGTTCAAAGAAGAGGAAGGAGATCTGGATGGCTGGCACCTAATGAATGAGGTGGAGAGGGGTAGGAAATGAAGTTGGAGAGGCAGGTAGCTGCCAGATGCCAGAACAAGGGTGTTCCAGTCCCTGCTAAAGATTTTGTATTACTCTAAATGCAATAGGAAGGTACAGACAGGTTTTCAGTGAAGGGATGGCATAGTGTGATTTATATTTTTAAGAGCCCACTTTGTTGCATAGTGTGTAGATTTTAAGGGACAAGAATAGAAGAAGGGAAGCCAGTTAAAAGCTTATTGAAGTAGTCCAGGTGAGAAATTACAATAGCTGGGGCTAGGGTGGTAGCATTGGAGATGCAGAGAAATAGCTATATTTGAGATATATTTTAGAATTAGAACTGTTATAACTAGCTGATGATTGGATACTGGGGATGGTGAAAATGGAGGAATCAAGGATGATTTCTTGCTTTTGATTCGAACAACCGGGTGGATGATGGTATATTTATTGAAATAGGAGTAGCTGAGAAAGGAACAGACTTGAGAGAAAAACAAGAGTTACATTTAAGACATGTTAAGTTTGAAATGCCTACTCCGTCTCAGAGGAGAGGTCAAATAGGCTGTTGGATATATGACTTTGGAGGTTGTGATAGTTAATTCTATGTGTCAACTTGACTATGTTAAGGGATGTCCAAATAACTGGTAAAACATTATTTCCGAATGTCTCTGTGAGGGTGTTTCTGGAAGAGATTAACATTTAAATCCGTATATTGAGTGAAGAAGATCCCCACTCACCCAGTATGAATGGGCATTTTTCAACCCATTGAGGACCCAGATAGAACAGAAAATGGAGAAAGTGAGAATCTGCTCTCTTTTCAGGAGCTGGGATATCCACCTCCTCCTGCCCTTGGACATCAGAGCTCCTGGTTCTTGGGCCTTTGGACTTTGGGTTATACCAGTGGCCCTTCAATTCTTGGGTCATTAACCTTAGAGCTGGGGTTACACCATTGGCTCCCTTGGTTCTCAGGCCTTCAGACTCAGACTGCATTACACAACCAGCCTTCTTACTTCTCCACCTTGCAGAAGGCATATGGTGGGACTTCTTGCCCTCCATAATCACATGAGTCAATTCCCATAATAAATCTCTTGTTATCTGTTTATCTATGCATCCATCGTATTGCTTTTCTTTTGTTAGAGAACTGTGACTAATACAGAAGTCAAGGGAGAGGTCAGAGTTGGGGGTATCAATTTATGTTATTTGCCTATGAATGGTATTTAAGATTATGGGAATGAATTATATTACCTAAGCAACAGTGTAGACA
>NW_026664845.1:0-1757 GCF_009828535.3 Hylobates moloch | reverse complement strand
GGGGGCTTCTGGGTCTATGCATTGATGAAAGGGGAGCAGGACTCTCAAGGAAGTCATTCTGAGACCTCATTCTCCCTGCCTGGGCCCCAGAGCCTTCCTGTCAGGAGAGGCCACACCCCTTCCCCAGATGCTCAAATTCAAGACAAATGGCACCAGTGAACAGTTTGGATGGGAAGAATACCTTTGTCTGCATTGATGCAAGTCTACCCTTTTTTTTTTTTATCTTTTGGTAATTAGTTTGTAACTCAATGTATATTTTTTATTCCCATGATACAATTACTTGGCTGTGCAGGCTGGCCCACACCTGTGATCCTAGCCCTTTGGGAGGCTGAAGAGAGCAGGTCACTTGAGGCCAGGAGTTGGAGACCAGCCTAACCAACATGGTGAAATCCCATCTGTACTGAAAATACAGAAATTATCCAGGCATGTTTACACGCACCTGTAGTCCCAGCTACTCAGGAGTCGGAGGCACCAGAATCGCTTGAACCAGGGAGGCGGAGATTGCAGTGAGCCAAGATCGTGCCACTACACTCCAGCATGGATGATAGAGTGAGACTCCATCTCAAAATAATAATAATAATAATTACTCATTAATACACTGGTATTGGTTATCTAAGTATTGCTATAGTCTAGAATCTTAGAAAAACTCCTCATGTCTCCCTGGTGTTTTTGATTCCTGTGTCCCAAATACTCCTTCAAGTATCCTTTTCTAATTGGCTTAATTGGCCATAACCCTGTTAAAATCCTTTCTCTGTTATTAGCGTTCCAAATCCCAGGGGCAGGCTCATCAACATTGGAGGAATCATTTTGCTCTGTTTCTTGTCAATTCGCTGATAGATGGGACTCCTGACAAGCCCAGATGAGCACCTTCAGCCCCACCCAGGGCTCCTGCTTTCTGTGCCTGGGGTGAGACTGCAGCAGGCAGAACCACCTCACACTGCTGACTGCCCTCTCTGTGTGGACAATTGTGGCTGCCCAGCACTGCCCATGATGTATGGGCACAAAGGTTTCCTCATGTGTAAGGGACTTGGGGAGACAGGGCAGACTTTAGGGTAAGGAAGAATGTCCCTGCCATTAATTTAGTAATAAAGAAAAAGGAACCAACCCAAATGCCCATCAATCAACGAGTGGATAAAGAAAGTGATATATATATATGTATAGAAATACTATGCAGCCATAAAAAGGAATGAATTAACAGCATTTGGAGTGACCTACCTGGATGAGATGGGAGACTCTTATTCTAAGTGAAGTAACTCAGAAATGTAAAACCAAACATTACATGTTCTCACTGTTATCTGGGAGCATAGCTATGAGGACACAAAGGCATAAGAATGATACAATGGATTTTGGGGACTTGGTGGGGGAACAGCGTTGGGGGGTGAGGGATAAAAGATTACAAATATGGTGCAGTGTATACTGCTCGGGTGGTGGGTTCACCAAAATCTTGCAAATCATCACTAAAAACTTACTCACGTAACCAAATACCACCTGTACCCCAATAGCATATAGAAAAATAAAAATTAAATTAAAATAAAAAAGAAAAATATTCTCTCATGGCCTGCAGTCATGAACATGGAGTGCTTTTGTTCTTGTTTTTGTTTAAAAAAATGAGCTCCAAAACTGTATCTTTGGTGCACAGAGCCCTGCATTTGGAAGGACCCTGCACTTGGATTTACATTCTGCTGTCATGGGCTTCAAATTCTTAACAGTGTTTGAACAAAGCACCTGACAGTAGGTCTTGCCACTGGTTGTAAATA
>NW_026664844.1:0-1757 GCF_009828535.3 Hylobates moloch | reverse complement strand
TGACTAAGAACATATCACAGCCTTTCAGATTTCTGTTTCTACCTGACTTTATATGGGTTGATGGTGATCAATGAAAAAATATATTTTAGATGGGAATACATACGGAAGCAAAATTTTGGTGGGGTACTTATTTTTTTAAATTGTGGTAAAATCCATGTAAAATTACTATCTCAACCATTTTAAGTGTACAATTCAGTAGTATTAAGCATATTTAACTCCTTATTTTGAATATTTATCTTCTATTAATATAGTCTACAACAGCTTCACCATTTTTTGATGGTCATATCATACTGTTGACTCATGCTCAGCTAACTTTCGATTAAATACATGGTTCTTTTTGATCTAGAACTGGCTAAAATATATCCCTCCAGGACATAGTTAGATAGAAATTCTTCTGGATCCCAAAACAGATCCAATATATACTTATATTTTTGATTTTAAGTTTTACCTTGTTAGAGTCAAACCACCATTTCCAGACTTTCAAGATCTTTTTGGATCTTCTAGAATCTGCCACCAGGAGGCTCATGGAAGGGGGGTTTCCACTGAGAACAAATTTATAAAATGGGTGTTGTTTTCCAGAGGCTACTGTATACTGCCAAATTCTCCTCAGGTTGCATTTCCTCTAAATTTGACATGAATTTGATGATGTCTACTTTCTAAAAGTCATACCTAAGGCTTGGAGAGGTTAAACAGTTTGCCCAAAGTCACACAGCTGTAAGTGTCAAAGCCAGGATTCAAATCTAAGTCTGCCCAAGGTTTCCCTGAGCTTGCTCTTTAAAAGGCTAGTCTTTTTTATTTTTTCCGAGATGGAATCTTGCTATGTTGTCCAGGCTGGAGTGCAGTGGTGTGATCTTGGCTCACTGCAACCTCTGCCTCCGGGGTTCAAGTGATTCTTCTGCCTCAGCCTCCCAAGTAGCTGGACTACAGGCGTGCGCCACCATGCCTGACAAATTTTTGTATTTTTAGTAGAGACGGGGTTTCATTATGTTGGCCAGGCTGGTCTTAAATTCCTGACCTCAGGTGATCCGCCTGCCTTGGCCTCCCAAAGTGCTGGGATTACAGGCAAGGCTAATCTTAAAAAGAGACGTCATCTCCAGGCTTGACATATGTAAGAAATATGTCTGATTTTCACAAGAGATGCTAAATGTTTCTTTCGATCCACCCAACCCCCAACCCCCACTATTTGAGACATGATTTTTGGACTCCCAGAAAAAAATGACCAATAGCCAATTCTGAAAGTTGAGAGGAAACTGGTGACAATACAGATGTCTTTCAGCCTGTTTCAGGGTGACAGCTTAGAGGAAAGGCCAGCCTCAGGGAGCAGATGTTAAATTAGATAGGTGAGCAGATAATGTTGACTGTGAGGAAGATGACTGGGAAGGAACCAGTGTTTACTGAGAACTCACTACCTGCCAGGAATAGAACTGTTCTGGCATAGAATTGGGACTTAAGAGCTGATTCTAGTAGAAATGGGAACCAAGGGATAGCTGAAGAAACTTAGGGGCATCTTCCTCTCTTTTCTTCTTTATACTCTCCCCACGTCTTTTCTCTTCCTTAACTGATTAGAATATGAAATAAATTTATTTTTATTGGTTGGTTGTTAAGTGTGGGTTTATACTGATTCTTAATTCCAAAAGTAGTTAAGAGTTGTAAAAAGCATTAGGATGAGAGAGACTGCATTAGTTTTCACCCTGCTATTAACTAGCTGTGTGACTAAGAACATATCACAGCCTTTCAGATTTCTGTTTCTACCTGAC
>NW_026664843.1:0-1757 GCF_009828535.3 Hylobates moloch | reverse complement strand
TATTTACAACCAGTGGCAAGACCTACTGTCAGGTGCTTTGTTCAAACACTGTTAAGAATTTGAAGACCATGACAGCAGAATGTAAATCCAAGTGCAGGGTCCTTCCAAATGCAGGGCTTTGTGCACCAAAGATGCAGTTTTGGAGCTCATTTTTTTAAACAAAAACAAGCACAAAAGCACTCCATGTTCATGGCTGCAGGCCATGAGAGAATATTTTTCTTTTTTATTTTAATTTAATTTTTATTTTTCTATATGCTATTGGGGTACAGGTGGTATTTGGTTACGTGAGTAAGTTTTTAGTGATGATTTGCAAGATTTTGGTGAACCCACCACCCGAGCAGTATACACTGCACCATATTTGTAATCTTTTATCCCTCACCCCCCAACGCTGTTCCCCCACCAAGTCCCCAAAATCCATTGTATCATTCTTATGCCTTTGTGTCCTCATAGCTATGCTCCCAGATAACAGTGAGAACATGTAATGTTTGGTTTTACATTTCTGAGTTACTTCACTTAGAATAAGAGTCTCCCATCTCATCCAGGTAGGTCACTCCAAATGCTGTTAATTCATTCCTTTTTATGGCTGCATAGTATTTCTATACATATATATATATCACTTTCTTTATCCACTCGTTGATTGATGGGCATTTGGGTTGGTTCCTTTTTCTTTATTACTAAATTAATGGCAGGGACATTCTTCCTTACCCTAAAGTCTGCCCTGTCTCCCCAAGTCCCTTACACATGAGGAAACCTTTGTGCCCATACATCATGGGCAGTGCTGGGCAGCCACAATTGTCCACACAGAGAGGGCAGTCAGCAGTGTGAGGTGGTTCTGCCTGCTGCAGTCTCACCCCAGGCACAGAAAGCAGGAGCCCTGGGTGGGGCTGAAGGTGCTCATCTGGGCTTGTCAGGAGTCCCATCTATCAGCGAATTGACAAGAAACAGAGCAAAATGATTCCTCCAATGTTGATGAGCCTGCCCCTGGGATTTGGAACGCTAATAACAGAGAAAGGATTTTAACAGGGTTATGGCCAATTAAGCCAATTAGAAAAGGATACTTGAAGGAGTATTTGGGACACAGGAATCAAAAACACCAGGGAGACATGAGGAGTTTTTCTAAGATTCTAGACTATAGCAATACTTAGATAACCAATACCAGTGTATTAATGAGTAATTATTATTATTATTATTTTGAGATGGAGTCTCACTCTATCATCCATGCTGGAGTGTAGTGGCACGATCTTGGCTCACTGCAATCTCCGCCTCCCTGGTTCAAGCGATTCTGGTGCCTCCGACTCCTGAGTAGCTGGGACTACAGGTGCGTGTAAACATGCCTGGATAATTTCTGTATTTTCAGTACAGATGGGATTTCACCATGTTGGTTAGGCTGGTCTCCAACTCCTGGCCTCAAGTGACCTGCTCTCTTCAGCCTCCCAAAGGGCTAGGATCACAGGTGTGGGCCAGCCTGCACAGCCAAGTAATTGTATCATGGGAATAAAAAATATACATTGAGTTACAAACTAATTACCAAAAGATAAAAAAAAAAAAGGGTAGACTTGCATCAATGCAGACAAAGGTATTCTTCCCATCCAAACTGTTCACTGGTGCCATTTGTCTTGAATTTGAGCATCTGGGGAAGGGGTGTGGCCTCTCCTGACAGGAAGGCTCTGGGGCCCAGGCAGGGAGAATGAGGTCTCAGAATGACTTCCTTGAGAGTCCTGCTCCCCTTTCATCAATGCATAGACCCAGAAGCCCCC
>NW_026664842.1:0-1757 GCF_009828535.3 Hylobates moloch | reverse complement strand
TGTGCTTCTTGGCAGTTCCACCACTGTTGCCTGATTTTAGCTGTCATTCACTTTTACCTAGAATGTTTTAATGGTTTCCTGACTTGTCACTGCCTCCAAACTGAAATCCTTAAGATTCATCAGTCACAATCACACTACCTTGGTCCTTCAAAAAAGAGTCTGTTCATAGTCCTCTACCTTAAAACCCATCTGTGGCTCCTGTTGCCTTGAGCAGTTCCTCCATGATCTGTACCCTAGACAAGCTCTCCAAACCCGTATTTAGGTTTCATGACAGTATCTTTCACATAGCCATGTCAGTGTTCATACTACTTCATTTGGTTACCAGGACATCCTTATTTTTCCACTTGGCACACACCTGTACGGTTTTAAGGGCGAAGTTAAGTCCACAATGGCATTTATATGAAGGCATTCTCAGACTTTCAAGAAAAGTTGAGCTTCCGCTTGCCCCTTTTGTATTTGTTACCATTTATAGAGCCCATAACCACATTGAGACCTGTTTGATTCAGCATATAGAGAGACAACGGAGTTTCTTAGTTATCAGTGTTTACCTTGCAAATTTTATTGCTCATAACACATAGTAGATGTACAAACATATTGGTTGGTTAAATAAATGAATATTTGGAGAATTGAATGAACACCCAAATAGTATAAATTTTCATTTAATTAGAAGGTATTTAAAACACTCCAATCTGAAACCAGACTTACTTTTGATTCTTGTAATGCCTGGAGCTCATGATTTTAATTATGTTTAATGGACAGTATACATATATTTTATATACATAATAGAGATTAGGTTGGAGATATATTTATTCTAATCATAATCTTAGGAAATTTCTGTTTGATTTTATTTAATCCATTTTATTGTCTGGTTCCTCAATTCAGTACATTAGAATGAATAAGAGTTAGCATGCAGAATATATAAAAATAAGTAAAATGTTGTTTATTATCTTTTTACCTTTACGAGTTTCTTGGTTTCCAAATAAAGAAGAGTTTATTCAGCTAATGAAAAGTGTCAAAAATGTTTCCATTATAACAGTGGCATATTATAAATATGTGATAAATGATCTTTCATTTTTCGATATACAGTGTAAATATACATAGATTTCCCAAAAGATTTATTTGTCCATAAGATGTTTAAATGAAAAGAATGTTCTCTCTCTCACTCTCTCTCTGAAGAGTTGTTTTAGTATACCAGATTTATAAAGCCTACATTTCTTTTCTAAACTTAGGCCAGAGAAAACCAAACACTATTTTATCTTTAGTAACTGGTCTTGTTGTTTATATCCAAATGGATTCCCTCTCTGTTGTTTGAAGGAAAAAAGAAATTTTTTTACATGCTGATATTTAGACAGGCAACATACAAGACCTTTAGTAATTCTCTATTTGATAATTTGGCAGAATAATGAGAAATAGAGTACTACATTATAACACTGTATTGAAATTTGTTTAAATAAAATCAATAACAGACGTAGGGTTAAAATATAAAACTTAAGTTCTTCCTGAAGTTATGTAAGTAATACATTTTAAAGGTTAGAAAGTTAGTGACATTTGAACTTATAATTTAATATTCAGCAAGAATTTTAGCATTGAGGAACAAATTTAGCATTTCTTTTAAGGATCTTAACCTTTACATAAACTGTTTATTTCTGCATTTTGGTAATCATTTTATTCATAATACTTTTAAATTTTATAAAAAATAGTTTTGAAAGTTTTCTGGGAAATGATATTTTTGATTATATCCTATCCTGAAAGCATGT
>NW_026664841.1:0-1757 GCF_009828535.3 Hylobates moloch | reverse complement strand
TATTTACAACCAGTGGCAAGACCTACTGTCAGGTGCTTTGTTCAAACACTGTTAAGAATTTGAAGCCCATGACAGCAGAATGTAAATCCAAGTGCAGGGTCCTTCCAAATGCAGGGCTTTGTGCACCAAAGATGCAGTTTTGGAGCTCATTTTTTTAAACAAAAACAAGCACAAAAGCACTCCATGTTCATGGCTGCAGGCCATGAGAGAATATTTTTCTTTTTTATTTTAATTTAATTTTTATTTTTCTATATGCTATTGGGGTACAGGTGGTATTTGGTTACGTGAGTAAGTTTTTAGTGATGATTTGCAAGATTTTGGTGAACCCACCACCCGAGCAGTATACACTGCACCATATTTGTAATCTTTTATCCCTCACCCCCCAACGCTGTTCCCCCACCAAGTCCCCAAAATCCATTGTATCATTCTTATGCCTTTGTGTCCTCATAGCTACGCTCCCAGATAACAGTGAGAACATGTAATGTTTGGTTTTACATTTCTGAGTTACTTCACTTAGAATAAGAGTCTCCCATCTCATCCAGGTAGGTCACTCCAAATGCTGTTAATTCATTCCTTTTTATGGCTGCATAGTATTTCTATACATATATATATATCACTTTCTTTATCCACTCGTTGATTGATGGGCATTTGGGTTGGTTCCTTTTTCTTTATTACTAAATTAATGGCAGGGACATTCTTCCTTACCCTAAAGTCTGCCCTGTCTCCCCAAGTCCCTTACACATGAGGAAACCTTTGTGCCCATACATCATGGGCAGTGCTGGGCAGCCACAATTGTCCACACAGAGAGGGCAGTCAGCAGTGTGAGGTGGTTCTGCCTGCTGCAGTCTCACCCCAGGCACAGAAAGCAGGAGCCCTGGGTGGGGCTGAAGGTGCTCATCTGGGCTTGTCAGGAGTCCCATCTATCAGCGAATTGACAAGAAACAGAGCAAAATGATTCCTCCAATGTTGATGAGCCTGCCCCTGGGATTTGGAACGCTAATAACAGAGAAAGGATTTTAACAGGGTTATGGCCAATTAAGCCAATTAGAAAAGGATACTTGAAGGAGTATTTGGGACACAGGAATCAAAAACACCAGGGAGACATGAGGAGTTTTTCTAAGATTCTAGACTATAGCAATACTTAGATAACCAATACCAGTGTATTAATGAGTAATTATTATTATTATTATTTTGAGATGGAGTCTCACTCTATCATCCATGCTGGAGTGTAGTGGCACGATCTTGGCTCACTGCAATCTCCGCCTCCCTGGTTCAAGCGATTCTGGTGCCTCCGACTCCTGAGTAGCTGGGACTACAGGTGCGTGTAAACATGCCTGGATAATTTCTGTATTTTCAGTACAGATGGGATTTCACCATGTTGGTTAGGCTGGTCTCCAACTCCTGGCCTCAAGTGACCTGCTCTCTTCAGCCTCCCAAAGGGCTAGGATCACAGGTGTGGGCCAGCCTGCACAGCCAAGTAATTGTATCATGGGAATAAAAAATATACATTGAGTTACAAACTAATTACCAAAAGATAAAAAAAAAAAAGGGTAGACTTGCATCAATGCAGACAAAGGTATTCTTCCCATCCAAACTGTTCACTGGTGCCATTTGTCTTGAATTTGAGCATCTGGGGAAGGGGTGTGGCCTCTCCTGACAGGAAGGCTCTGGGGCCCAGGCAGGGAGAATGAGGTCTCAGAATGACTTCCTTGAGAGTCCTGCTCCCCTTTCATCAATGCATAGACCCAGAAGCCCCC
>NW_026664840.1:0-1757 GCF_009828535.3 Hylobates moloch | reverse complement strand
TGCTTCTGTGTAGTTTTTATTTGAAGATATTCCATTTTCAACTATAAACCAATTGGCGCTCAGAATGTTTACTTGTAGTTTCTACAGAAAGAGTGTTTCAGAACTGCTCTATGAAAATTAAGCTTCAACTCTCTTAGTTGAATGCACAGAACAGGAAGAAGTTTCACAGAATTCCTTCTGTGTAGTATTTATTTGGAGATATTTCTTTTTCCACTATAGGCCCCTTTGTGCTCGGAATGTCCCGTTGCAGTTTCTACTGAAACAGTGTTTCAGAACTGCTCAATCAAAAGGAAGCTTCAACTCTGTTAGTTGAATGCACACAACAGTAAGAAGTTTCACAGAATGCTTCTGTGTAGTTTTTATTTGAAGATTTTCCTTTATCCAATAAAGGCCCCCTAGTGCTAAAAATATCCCCTTCCAGTTTCTACAGAAAGAGTGCTTCAGAACGGCTCAATAAAAACTAAGCTTCAACTCTGTTAGTTGAATGCACAGAACAGAAGGAAGTTGCACAGAATGGTTCTGTGTAGTTTTTGTTTGAAGATATTCCTTTTTCCACTTTAATACCCTTAGCGCTCAGAATGTCCACTTGCAGTTTCTACAGAAAGAGTGTTTCAGAACTGCTCTATCAAAAGTAAGGTTCAACTCTTTTAGTTGAATGCACACAACAGAAAGAAGTTTCACAGAATACTTCTTTGTAGTTTTTATTTGAAGATATTCCTTTTTCCGCTATAGGCCCCCTGGCGCTCCGAATGTCCCCTTGCAGTTTCTACAGGAAGAGTGTTTCATAACTACTCTATCAAAAGTAAGCTTCAACTCTGTTAGTTGAATGCACAGAACAGAAAGATGTTTCACAGAATGATTCTGTGTAGTTTTTATTTGAAGATATTCCTTTTTCCACTATAGGCCCCTTAGTTCTCCGAATGTCCCCATGCGGTTTCTACAGAAACAGTGTTTCAGAACTGTTCAATCAAAAGTAAGCTTCAACTCCTTTAGTTGAATGCACAGAGCAGAAAGAAGTTTCACAAAATGCTTCTGTGTAATTTTTATTTGAAGATATAACTTTTTCCACTATAAGCCCCATAGCCCTCAGAATATCTACTTCCAGTTTCTACAGAAAGAGTGTTTCAGAACTGCTCTATCAAAATTAAGCTTCAACTCTCTTAGTTGAATGCACAGAACAGAAAGAAGTTTCACAGAATGCTTCTGTGTAGTTTTTATTTGAATACATTCCTTTTTCCACTGTAGGACCCTTAGCAGTCCGAATGTCCCCTTGCACTTTCTACAGAAAGAGTGTTTCAGAACTGCTGAATCAAAACTAATCTTCAAATCTGTCAGTTGAATGCAAACAACAGAAAGAAGTTGCACAGAATGCTTCTGTGTAGTTTCTGTTTGAAGATATTCCTTTTTCCACTATAATACCCTTAGCGCTCAGAATGTCCACTTGCAGTTTCTACAGAAAGAGTGTTTCAGAACTGCTCTATCAAAAGTAAGCTTCAAATCTGCTAGTTGAATGCACAGAACCGAAAGAAGTTTCACAGAATGCTTCTGTGTAGTTTTTATTTGAAGATATTCCTTTTTCCGCTATAGGCCCCTTAGCGCTCCGAATGTCCCCTTGCAATTTCTACAGAAAGAGTGTTTCACAGCTGCTCTATCAAAAGTAAGCTTCAACTCTGTTAGTTGAATGCACAGAACAGAAAGAAGTTTCACAGAATGCTTCTGTGTAGTTTTTAGTTGAAGATATTCCTTTTTCCACTATA
>NW_026664839.1:0-1757 GCF_009828535.3 Hylobates moloch | reverse complement strand
AGTGGTAAAAGAATATCTTCAAATAAAAACTACACAGAAGTATTCTGTCAAACTTGTTTCTGTTCTGTGCAGTCCACTAAGAGACTTGTACCTCACGTTTGATTGAGGAGTTTTGAAACACACTTTCTGTAGAAACTGGAAGCGGACATTCGCAGCGCTAATGGGCCTATAGTGGAAAAAGGAATATCTTCAAATAAAAACTACACAGAAGCATTCTGCCAAACTTCTTTCGGTTCTGTGCATTGAACTAGCAGAGTTCAAACTTACTTTTGATTGAGGAGTTTTGAAACACACTTTCTGTAGAAACTTGAAGCCGACAATAGGAGTGCTAAGGGGCCTGTAGTGGAAAAAGGAATATCTTCAAATAAAAACTACACAGAAGCATTCTTCCAAACTTCTTTCTGTTCTGTGCATTGTACTAACAGAGTTGAAACTTACTTTTGATTGAGAAGTTCTGAGACTCTCTTTCCATAGAAACTACAAGCAGACATTCAGAGCGCTGAGGGGCTTATAGTGGAAAAAGGAATATCTTCAAATAAAAACTACACGTAAGCATTCTGCGAAACTTCTTTCTGTTCTCTGTATTTCACTAACAGAGTTGAACCTTACCTTTGATTGAGAAGTTCTGAAACTCTCTTTCTGGAGAAACTGCAAGCGCACATTCGGAGCCCTGAGGGGCCTATATTGGAATAAGGAATATCTTCAAATAAAAACTGCACAGAAGCATTCTGCCAAACTTCTTTCTGTTCTGTGCATTCTATTAACAGAGTTGAACCTTACTTTTGATTGAGAAGTTCTGAAACTCTCTTTCTATAGAAACTGCAAGCGGACATTCATAGCGGTGAGGGGCTTATAGTGGAAAAAGGAATATCTTCAAATAAAAACTACACATAAGCGTTCTGCGAAACTTCTTGCTGTTCTGTGTATTTCACTAACAGAGTTGAACCTTACCTTTGATTGAGAAGTTCTGAAACTCTCTTTCTGTAGAAACTGCAAGCGGACATTCCGAGCACTAAGGGGCCTATATTGGAATAAGGAATATCTTCATATAAAAACTACACAGAAGCATTCTGGCAAACTTCTTTCTGTCCGTACATTCAACTAGCAGAGTTGAATCTTACTTTTGATTCAGGAGTTTTGAAACACACTTTCTATAGAAACTAGAAGCGGAGATACGGAGCGCTAATGGGGCCTATAGTGGAAAAAGGAATTTCTTCAAATTAAAACTACACAGAAGCATTCTGCCAAACTTCTTTCTGTTCTGTGCATTCAACTAGCAGCGTTGGACGTTATTTTTGATTGAGGAGTTTGGAAACACACTTTTTGTAGAAACTGGAAGCGGACATTCGGAGCGCTAAGGGGCCGATAGTGGAAAAAGGAATATCTTCAAATAAAAAGTACACAGAAGCATTCTGCGAAACTTCTTTCTCTTCAGTGCATTCAGATAGCAGAGTTGAACCTTACTTTTGATAGAGAAGTACTGAAACTCCCTTTCTGTAGAAACTTCAAGCGGATATTCAGAGCCCTAAAGGGCCTACAGTGGAAAAAGGAATATCTTGAAATAAAAACTACACAGAAGCATTCTGCCAAACTTCTTTCTGTTCTGTGCATTAAACTATCAGTGTTGAACCTTACTTTTGATTGAGGAGTTTTCTAGCACACTTTCTGTAGATACTGGAAGCAGAAATTCGGAGCTCCAAGGAGTCTATAATGGAAAAAGGAATATCTTCAAATAAAAATTACACAGAAGCGTTCTG
>NW_026664838.1:0-1757 GCF_009828535.3 Hylobates moloch | reverse complement strand
AACAGAAAGAAGTTTCACAGAATGCTTCTGTGTAGTTTTTATTTGAAAATATTCCTTTTTCCAATGTAGGCCCCTTAGCGCTCCGATTGTCCACTTCCAGCTTCTACAGAACGAGTGTTTCTGAAATGCTCAATCAAAAGTAAGTTTTCACCCTGTTAGATGAATGGACAGAACAGAAATTAGTTACACAGAATGCTTCTTTGTAGTTTTTATTTGAAGGTATTCCTTTTTACACTGTAGGCCCCTAAGCGCTCGGAATGTCCCCTTGCACTTTTTACAGAAAGGGTGTTTCAGAACTGCTCCATCAAAAGTAAGCTTCAACTCTGTTAGTTGAATGCACAGAACAGAAAGAAGTTTCACAGAATGCTTCTGTTTAGTTCTTATTTGAATATATTCCTTTTTTCCACTATAGGGCCCTTAGCCATCCGAACGTCCAATTGCAGTTTCTACATAAAGAGTGTCAGAGAACTGCTCAATCAAATGTTAGCTTCAAATTTGTTAGTTGAATGCACAGAACAGAAAGAAGTTTCGCAGAATGTTTCTGTGTAGTTTTTATTTGAAGATATTCCTTTTTCCAATATAGGCCACATAGCGCTCCGAATGTCCCCTTACAGTTTCTACAGAAAGAGTTTTTCAGAACTGCTCAACAGAAAGTAAGCTTCAACTCTGTTAATTGAATGCACAGAAGAGAAAGTAGTTTCACAGAATGTTTCTGTTTATTTTGTTTGAAAATATACTTTTTCTACTATAGGCCCATTAGCGCTCTGAATGTCCACTTGCAGTTCCTACAGAAAGAGTATTTCAGAGCTGCTCAACCAATTGTGAGCTTCATCTCTGTTAGCTGAATGCACAAAACAGAAAGAAGTTTCACAGAATGCTTCTGTGTAGTTTTTATTTGAAGATATATTTTTTCCACTATAGGCCCCTGAGCGCTCCAAATGTCCCCTAGCAGTTTCTACAGAAAGAGTGTTTCAGAAGTGCTCAATCAAAATTAAGGTTCAAATCCGTTAGTTGAATGCACAGAACAGAAATTAGTTTCAGAGAATGCTTCCGTGTAGTTTTTATTTGAAGCTATTTCTTTTTCCACTATAGGCCCCTTAGCGCTCCTAATGTCCACTTGTAGTTTCTACAGAAAGAGTGTTTCAGAACTGCTCAATCAAAAGTAAGCTTCAACTGTGTTAGTTGAATGCCAAGAACAGAAAGAAGTTTCACTGAATGCTTCTGTGTGCTTTCTATTTTAAGATATTCCTTTTTCCACTATAGGCCCCTTAGCGCTCCGAATATCCACTTGCAGTTTCTACAGAAAGAGTGTTTCTGAACTGCTCAATCAAAAGAAAGATTCAACTCTGTTAGTTGAATGCACAGAACAGAAAGAAGTTTCACAGAATGCTTCTGTGTAGTTTTTATTTGAAGATATTCCTTTTTCCACTACAGGCCCCTTAGCGCTCCGAATGTTCCCTTTCAGTTCATACAGAAAGTGTGTCTCAGAACTGCTCAAACAAAGGTAAACTTCAACTCCGTTAGTTGAATGCAGAGAACAGAAAGAAGTTTCACAGACTGCTTCTGTGTAGATTTTATTTGAAGATATTCCATTTTCCACTACTGGCCCCTTAGCACTCCGAATGTCCACCTGAAGTTTCTACAGAAAGAGTGTTTCAGAACTGCTTAATCAAAAGTCAGCTTCAACTCTGTTAGTTGAATTCACAGAACAGAAAGAAGTTTCGCAGAATGCTTCTGTGTAGTTTTCATTTGAAGTT
>NW_026664837.1:0-1757 GCF_009828535.3 Hylobates moloch | reverse complement strand
CTGAATTTCCAACAAGCTGTACTTCTGAGGTCTGACTCCTAAGAGGCTAGACACACAGTGTAGCTTGATGCTTGCTAGAAACTGAGGGGCTAGACTTGAGTGTTAGGGAACCAGGGAATGACATCTGTCATCCATCTGGGAAGGCCGAGGAGGAAAGTGAGGCAGGGCAGCAGAGCGGGAAGTGGTGCCCATGTAGGCCACTTTTGGGCTGGAGCCTGCTCAAGGCACTTTAGAGATGAGTCATTTGGGGCCCAATTTAGGGACAGATAGAAGAGAAGGAGGGCAGTTATCACCTAGTCACGGGGGCAGATAGAAGAGAAGGAGGGCAGTTATCTCGTAGTCACAGGGGCAGATAGAAGAGAAGGACGGCAGTTATCGCCTAGTCAGGAGTTTAACAATATCTATTTCCTTTCAAACCTCGTTTCATCCCTTCCATCCCAGTTAAATTCACAGGCAATTAAACTTCCTCCTGCATCTCGGAGCAGGCCTCTGCATCATCATTTCTCCCCTGCAAGTGTATCTTCTTCGGGCACGCGGGAAGGTCTTAGTGCACCTGCGGTATTTAGGGACTTGATCCTCTTTCCTCTTTATTGTCAAAGTTGTGGCTTGCCGAGGTCAGGACAGAGTCTGGTTATGACATGTTAGCCATCGTCACCTCTCATTTTTGAGTAAATATACTTTTATGCTGTTTGAACTCCTATTCATGTCATTTATTAATTTGTTCATTCGTTAACACATTCATTTGTGGAGCATTTGGCCTAGAAAAGAGAAGAAACACTTCCTTAGTATTAAAGGGAGGAGAGAAAACAAAATACAGAGAGATACATGCTTGGTTTTGTATAACTTTGACAGTTTCTAAAATAAAATAAGGTTTAACTTGGAAAACCAAAATCTATCACTGAGATATTTTCATAATCTAAAAAGTCAGTTTCAAAAGAACTTCCAAAATGTTTTAAAAAATGCCCACCTTTAGAATAGTACTGTAGCATTCCAAGGTTTTAGTGTTCAACCAGCATTTATTACTGCCTGCTGGGACATTTGTAATGAGAGCTACAAACATGAATTGAAAAACCGCTGCCCATAGGTCCGCAGTTCCTGTCAAAGCATAGAGCCCCCTGTAGATAGAGCCCCTTGTATAAGATGCCCTTTGTTCTGGGTGAGAGGATACACTCGGTCCGCAGGTATATCTGGTGGGCAGAACAGGAAAGGTGTCACTGAGGAGGTGCTATGTGAGTTAGTTGTGAAAAATGAGTATGGGTTTATGAGGCAGATATGAGAGGAACCTTGTTGAAGTTACAACTCCTACCAGGCACCCTTGAATTTTCTGTTTCATTTGCTCTTTCGAGGTTGCTTGTTGATACACTTACATCTTCTGTGCCAGTCTTAAAAGAGAGGAGTGTGTGTGTGTGTGTGTGTGTGTGTGTGTCTGTGTTTAGTATTTTTCACAGAGTTTCTTTGTGTTTCCATGCTTACTTTAGAGCTAAAGCTTGTCAGAGTTCTCATAATAAATGCATGATTGAACTAAAGTCCAACCTGCAGTCTCTGGCGTTGGAGCCTTACGGCACCTCAGTGCATTCATGGGATGTGCTCTACCCTCTACCTTCGTCATTTATTTAAAGAAAATATCATAATGAATAACAATTCTTAGACTTAAACTTATAGCCGGGGTAGGAAATAGTTCAAACCTTCTGACTTACATGAACAAATGCAATCTTCAAAAACTACTGTTTTCTAATCTGCATGAATGTACTGAACTC
>NW_026664836.1:0-1758 GCF_009828535.3 Hylobates moloch | reverse complement strand
TATTTACAACCAGTGGCAAGACCTACTGTCAGGTGCTTTGTTCAAACACTGTTAAGAATTTGAAGACCATGACAGCAGAATGTAAATCCAAGTGCAGGGTCCTTCCAAATGCAGGGCTTTGTGCACCAAAGATGCAGTTTTGGAGCTCATTTTTTTAAACAAAAACAAGCACAAAAGCACTCCATGTTCATGGCTGCAGGCCATGAGAGAATATTTTTCTTTTTTATTTTAATTTAATTTTTATTTTTCTATATGCTATTGGGGTACAGGTGGTATTTGGTTACGTGAGTAAGTTTTTAGTGATGATTTGCAAGATTTTGGTGAACCCACCACCCGAGCAGTATACACTGCACCATATTTGTAATCTTTTATCCCTCACCCCCCAACGCTGTTCCCCCACCAAGTCCCCAAAATCCATTGTATCATTCTTATGCCTTTGTGTCCTCATAGCTATGCTCCCAGATAACAGTGAGAACATGTAATGTTTGGTTTTACATTTCTGAGTTACTTCACTTAGAATAAGAGTCTCCCATCTCATCCAGGTAGGTCACTCCAAATGCTGTTAATTCATTCCTTTTTATGGCTGCATAGTATTTCTATACATATATATATATCACTTTCTTTATCCACTCGTTGATTGATGGGCATTTGGGTTGGTTCCTTTTTCTTTATTACTAAATTAATGGCAGGGACATTCTTCCTTACCCTAAAGTCTGCCCTGTCTCCCCAAGTCCCTTACACATGAGGAAACCTTTGTGCCCATACATCATGGGCAGTGCTGGGCAGCCACAATTGTCCACACAGAGAGGGCAGTCAGCAGTGTGAGGTGGTTCTGCCTGCTGCAGTCTCACCCCAGGCACAGAAAGCAGGAGCCCTGGGTGGGGCTGAAGGTGCTCATCTGGGCTTGTCAGGAGTCCCATCTATCAGCGAATTGACAAGAAACAGAGCAAAATGATTCCTCCAATGTTGATGAGCCTGCCCCTGGGATTTGGAACGCTAATAACAGAGAAAGGATTTTAACAGGGTTATGGCCAATTAAGCCAATTAGAAAAGGATACTTGAAGGAGTATTTGGGACACAGGAATCAAAAACACCAGGGAGACATGAGGAGTTTTTCTAAGATTCTAGACTATAGCAATACTTAGATAACCAATACCAGTGTATTAATGAGTAATTATTATTATTATTATTTTGAGATGGAGTCTCACTCTATCATCCATGCTGGAGTGTAGTGGCACGATCTTGGCTCACTGCAATCTCCGCCTCCCTGGTTCAAGCGACTCTGGTGCCTCCGACTCCTGAGTAGCTGGGACTACAGGTGCGTGTAAACATGCCTGGATAATTTCTGTATTTTCAGTACAGATGGGATTTCACCATGTTGGTTAGGCTGGTCTCCAACTCCTGGCCTCAAGTGACCTGCTCTCTTCAGCCTCCCAAAGGGCTAGGATCACAGGTGTGGGCCAGCCTGCACAGCCAAGTAATTGTATCATGGGAATAAAAAATATACATTGAGTTACAAACTAATTACCAAAAGATAAAAAAAAAAAAAGGGTAGACTTGCATCAATGCAGACAAAGGTATTCTTCCCATCCAAACTGTTCACTGGTGCCATTTGTCTTGAATTTGAGCATCTGGGGAAGGGGTGTGGCCTCTCCTGACAGGAAGGCTCTGGGGCCCAGGCAGGGAGAATGAGGTCTCAGAATGACTTCCTTGAGAGTCCTGCTCCCCTTTCATCAATGCATAGACCCAGAAGCCCCC
>NW_026664835.1:0-1758 GCF_009828535.3 Hylobates moloch | reverse complement strand
GCCAGGCCCTGCTCCAAGTAGCAGAGGTACACGTGAGCAAAACAAGCACAAGCTCTGAGCCCCTGAACTGATGTTCCGAGGAGGAAAACCAAAAGGAGACATCTAGACAGAAAACAATCCTTTTAAAGAGAGAGCGAGTTGAAGAAAGTCACACAAGTCATGGACTAGGAGATCAAGAACTCTGGCTCAGGTGGCCCAGGAGGGCTTCTTGGGGAGGTGACGTGGGTCAGAATCCTGTGACATGAGCCAGAGCCGGGACTCCTATAGCATTGGGGGATGCAGCTGTTCTCCCCGTGAGGCTGCCAGGCCAGGAATTCTGAAGTATTCCTGGCCTTTCACTTATGGGCATGAGGTGGCTGCCACAGCTCCAGACATCACATGTGCACAGGACCACAGCTGAAGGCAAGGACATGGAGTGTGTGTATCTGAGGCTGGAGGTGGCACCTGGAACAGCCTCTTTCATCTCCTTAGGGAGGATGAATCTCTTTCAGAAACCTCCTTCACAGGGAGTTTTTTCTACATTGTCTCACTGGCCAGAACTGCCTGCCCCTTTCCCACCCTCCTTGACTGGAAATTAAAGTGAGGTTCTGGCTCTCTTGCCCTTCCAGTGAGAGTGGGGAGAGGACGTGAGGCTGGCTGTGGGGGTGGGCTGGACAGGCTTCTGGGCAGGACCCATCAGAACCTGTGATGCTTACCGCCAGGCATTTCCTAAAGGTATCTGACTCTCTTTTTCTCCAAGAGCATCTTATGGGACCATGTTCTGGGGACCACTCCCCTGGGGAAACATTGGTGAAGGTGGTAGGAGCCTCCCGCTGGTTCTTCTCAGGGGCCCAGCCCATTGGAGCCCAAGTTTGAGAAGAGTTCTGAGTGCTGATGGCCTGGAGCCCAGGAGTCCAGGGAGGAACCCAGGAGCCCAGTGGGGAGCCCAGGAGCCCAGAGAGGGACCCAGGAGCCCAGGGAGGGACCCAGGAGCCCAGGGAGGAGCCCAGGAGCCCAGGGAGGGACCCAGGAGCCCAGGGAGGGACCCAGGAGCCCAGGGGGGAACCCAGGAGCCCAGGGAGGGACCCAGGAGCCCAGGGGGGAACCAAGGAGCCCAGGAAGGGCAGGTTCCGGGAAAGAGGTGGCCCCAGCAGATTCTCCAGACGTTTTTCACACAGGTAATTGTGGTTGGAGAAGAAACAAAACACTTCACAGCTCTGAAGAAAGCAGTCACAGATCTGATGGACTAGGATTAATGAAGTTCAATATCATTCCTATGGCTCCTATCCAGGGCTAGCAAATTACAGGTGAAACCAACTAAAACCACATTTACTATGAGGTGGAATGGATGGAACGGGATCAGCCCACTAAGCCAGGAGCTTCTCCAGGGTGGGAATTGAACCTTGCTTTCCTCCCTCCCTCACTGGACTCTGGTCATGTTAGCTAGCCTTCTCACTGTTCCTTGAATCCCCCAGGCTGATCTTGCCCCAGGACCTTTGCACGTGCTATTCCCTGAAGCACTCTTCCCCAGATGTCCATTCACATAGCTCCTTTCCTCACCTCTTCAGGTCTTTGTTCTAAGCTCCTTGCTCAGGAAGCCCCCACCCCATCTCAACATGTCTCCCAGAATCTTGCACCCCATCAACCACCACCTTACCATCCAACATACGGTTCTCTGTCTTGTTTGCAGCCTCCACACAGAGCCTGGCAAATGGTCCATGTTCAAGAATTCATTCACTCCTTTATCCATTCATTCAAGAAACACTGATTAGTGCTGAC
>NW_026664834.1:0-1758 GCF_009828535.3 Hylobates moloch | reverse complement strand
TATTCACAGAGTGCCTTTGCACCTGTCCTAGATTGATGACATATTTGTGTAATGGATGAGTCCTTTCATCTATTAGGAGATCTGTGGTTAGGAAAGGCCTTCCATATGTTAACTCAACAGGACTTAATTATACGTTTTACTTTGGAGCAGTTCTAACCCGCAGTAAGCTATGAGTGTTAGAGATAGTCAGGCTCTGATTTAGATAGAGTCGTCTTTAGAGTAGGATTAGCCCTTTCACCGTTCCCGAGGACTGCGGTCTCCAGCAGAGTGAAGCTGATATTGGATTCTTAAAGCTGAGGATAGGTGATGGGTTACACCTGCTGTGGAAGATGGGCCATTGTCACTTTGCAGGCTTTTAGATTACCCAGACTGAGGAGTTATTTCTTCTAGTAAACATTTTTCAGATGGGGTGGGGAATGCCTCAATCTAACCAGTGATGATACCAGTAAGCATTAGCAAATATTTGAATCTCCTGCAGAAAGGCATCGGTGTAAATTAGAGTTGCCAGTTCTCACCTGGATAGGTTCCTCAATTTTGGACAGGTTTAACTGGAGAAGGAGAAAATTGCTGGCCGTTTGGGTCATGTCAGGCACTGAGCTCACAGTGCTGAGTCACTTGTTTTAGTGTCTTGAAAAGATTTACCCCTATAAACAAATGAGACATTAACAGAAACAAAGAATCCCTTCTGGGGTGAAAAGAATCATGAAAGTGCTGAGTTATATTCCTATGATTGGTACTCGGCATTAGTAATTTATTACCATCATTCAGCCAGTCAGAGGGGCCCTGGACTGAAATGAATCCCTGGCCCATTTTTGTTCTTCTTCAGAGTGTTCTGGCCCAGTTCTACGCATGCTGACCAGCACGCCCATAAGCTTCATTGGCCCTTTCAGTGCAGGGGCCTTGGCTGCGGCATCTACAAGGGCATCTCCTTTTACATGGTGAGTCTCTCTTTCGATGTCCTCTGCAATTAATTATAGTCACTTTTTGGCAGCAAAGCAGCATTCTAACAAGCTCAAAATCTGAATGATGTATGGAAAAGCCCTTGGGGGCCAGGAGTCCCTACCCATTCCAAATTGCAGCATAAGCATGAAGCACTAAAAAATCTTACTTGGAATCAGTGTAAATGTTAACTTTTAAATCCTTTCCCAACTGCAGGGGCCTAGTAAGTTCAATTAACTCAGCTTTTTGAGCTGAGGTCGAGGCCAGCAAGGCTTGTGCCTTGATTCTCTTGTGCTGACTAATTATAGCATATCTAGCCCTCCTGTTTTCCTGATGCATAAAACAACTCGCATCTGTTAAGCACTCTTCCTTGGGATGGTCAAGGGGCTTATCTCTCTTAAGGCTGGCCTGCTAGAATCAATTTGTTTCATAACCTGTGACATGCTTTGGCTGTGTCCCCAGTCAAATCTTATCTTGAATTGTAGCTCCCCTAATTCCCATATATGGTGGGAGGGACCCATTGGGAGGTAATCGAATCGGGGGATGGGTCTTTTCCATGCTGTTCTCGTGACAGTGAATAAGCCTCATGAGATCTGATGGTTTGCTTATTTATTTTTGAGACAGAGTCTTGCTCTGTTGCTCAGGCTGGAGTACAATGGTGCGATCTTGGCTCACTGCAAATTCTGACTCTTGGGTTCAAGCGATTCTCCTGTCTCAGCTTCCCCAGTAGCTGGGATTACAGGTGCCCACCACCATGCCTGTCTAATTTTTGTATTTTTAGCATAGACGGGTTTTCACCATGTTGGCCAGGCTGGCCTC
>NW_026664833.1:0-1758 GCF_009828535.3 Hylobates moloch | reverse complement strand
GCTGTTCTGCAGCCACCGCTGCTGACACCCAGCCAAACAGGGTCTGGAGTGGACCTCTAGTAAACTCCAACAGACCTGCAGCTGAGGGTCCTGTCTGGTAGAAGGAAAACTAACAAACAGAAAGGACATCCACACCAAAAACCCATCTGTACATCACCATCATCAAAGCCCAAAAGTAGATAAAACCGCAAAGATGGGGAAAAAACAGAGCAGAAAAACTGGAAACTCTAAAAAGCAGAGCACCTCTCCTCCTCCAAAGGAACGCAGTTCCTCACCAGCAATGGAACAAAGCTGGATGGAGGACGACTTTGACGAGTTGAGAGAAGAAGGCTTCAGACGATCAAACTACTTTGAGCTACGGGAGGAAATTCAAAACAATAGCAAAGAAGTTAAAAACTTTGAAAAAAAATTAGAAGAATGGATAAATAGAATAACCAATGGAGAGAAGGGCTTAAAGGAGATGGAGGAGCTGAAAGCCAAGTTTCGAGAACTACGTGAAGATTGCAGAAGCCTCAGTAGCAGATGCGATCAACTGGAAGAAAGGGTATCGCAGATGGAAGATGAAATGAATGAAATGAAGCGAGAAGGGAAGTCTAGAGAAAAAAGAATAAAAAGAAATGAACAAAGCCTCTGAGAAATTTGGGACTACGTGAAACGACCAAACCTACGTCTGATTGGTGTACCTGAAAATGACGGGGAGAATGGAACCAAGTTGGAAAACACTCTGCAAGATATTATCCAGGAGAACTTCCCCAATCTAGCAAGGCAGGCCAACATTCAGATTCAGGAAATACAGAGAACGCCACAAAGATACTCCTCGAGAAGAGCAACTCCAAGACACATAATTGTCAGATTCACCAAAGTTGAAATGAAGGAAAAAATGTTAAGGGCAGCCAGAGAGAAAGGTCGGGTTACCCACAAAGGGAAGCCCATCAGACTAACAGCTGATCTCTCGGCAGAAACTCTACAAGCCAGAAGAGAGTGGGGGCCGAAATTCAACATTCTTAAAGAAAAGAATTTTCAACCCAGAATTTCCTATCCAGCCAAACTAAGCTTCATAAGTGAAGGAGAAATAAAATACTTTACAGACAAGCAAACGCTGAGTGATTTTGTCACCACCAGGCCTGCCCTAAAAGAGCTCCTGAAGGAAGCACTAAACATGGAAAGGAACAACCGGTACCAGCCACTGCAAAAACATGCCAAATTGTAAAGACCATCAAGGCTAGGAAGAAACTGCATCAACTAATGAGCAAAATAACCAACTAACATCATAATGACAGGATCAGATTCACACATAACAATATTAACGTTAAATGTAAATGGGCTAAATGCTCCAATTAAAAGACACAGACTGGCAAACTGGATAAGGAGTCAGGACCCATCAGTGTGCTGTATTCAGGAAACCCATCTCATGTGCAGAGACACACATAGACTCAAAATAAAGGGATGGAGGAAGATCTATCAAGCAAATGGAAAACAAAAAAAGGCAGGGGTTGCAATCCTAGTCTCTGATAAAATAGACTTTAAACCAACAAAGATCAAAAGAGACAAAGAAGGCCATTACATAATGGTAAAGGGATCAATTCAACAAGAAGAGCTAACTATCCTAAATATATATGCACCCAACACAGGAGCACCCAGATTCATAAAGCAAGTCCTGAGTGACCTACAAAGGGACTTAAACTCCCACACAATAATAATGGGAGATTTTAACACCCCACTGTCAACATTAGACAGATCATCTAGACAGAAAGTTAA
>NW_026664832.1:0-1758 GCF_009828535.3 Hylobates moloch | reverse complement strand
CATTCAACTAACAGGGTTGAAGCTAACTTTTGATTGAGCAGTTCTGAAACACTCTTTCTGTAGAAACTGGAAGTGGACATTCTGAGCGCTATGGGGCTTATAGTGGAAAAAGGAATATCTTCAAATAAAAACAACACAGAAGCATTCTGTGAAACTTCTTACTGTTCTGTGCATTCAACTAACATAGTTGAAGCTTACATTTGATTGAGCAGTTCTGAAACAGTGTTTCTGTAGAAACTGCAAGGGGACATTCGCAGCACTAAGGGGACTACAGTGGAAAAAGGCATATCTTCAAAAAAAAACTACACAGAAGCATTCTGTGAAACTTCTTTCCCTTCAGTGCATTGAAGTAACAGAGTTAAAGCTTACTTTTGATAGAGCAGTTCTGAAACACTCTATCTGTAGAAACTGCAAGTGGACATTCTGAACGCTAAAGGGCTTAAAGTGGAAAAAGGAATGTCTTCAAATAAAAACGACACAGAAGCATTCTGTGAAACTTCTTTCTGTTCAGTGCATTGAACTAACAGTGTGGAAGCTTACTTTTCTTGGAGCAGTTCCGAAACCCTCTTTCTGTGAAAACTGCAAGCCGACATTCTGAGCGCTAAATGGCTTAAAGTGGAAAAAGGAATGTCTTCAAATAAAAACTACACAGAAGCATTCTCTGAAACTTCTTTCTGTTCAGTGCATTGAACTAACAGAGTGGAAGCTTACTTTTGTAGAGCAGTTCCGAAACACTCTTTCTGTGAAAACTGCTAGCCGACATTCTGAGCGCTAAAGGGCTTAAAGTGGAAAAAGGAATGTCTTCCAATAAAAACTACACAGAAGCACTCTGTGAAACTTCTTTCTGTTCTGTGCATGCGAGTAACAGAGTTGAAGCTTACTTTTGATTGAGCACTTCTGAAACACTCTTTCTGTAGTAACTGTCAGGGAACATTCGGAGCACTAAATGGCCTATAGTGGAAAAAGGAATATCTTCAAATAAAAACTTCACAGAAGCACTCTGTGAAACTTCTTCCTGTTTTGTGCATTCAACGAACAGGGTTGAAGCTAACTTTTGATTGAGCAATTCTGAAACACTCTTTCTGTAGAAACTGGAAGTCGACACACTGAGCGCTAAGGGGCTTATAGTGGAAAAAGGAATATCTTCAAATAAAAACAACACAGAAGCATTCTGTGTAACTTCTTACTGTTCTGTGCATTCAACTAACATAGTTGAAGCTTACTTTTGATTGAGCAGTTCTGAAGCAGTGTTTCTGTAGAAACTGCAAGGGGACATTCGCAGCACTAAGGGGACTACAGTGGAAAAAGGCTTATCGTCAAAAAAAAACTACACAGAAGCATTCTGTGAAACTTCTTTCTGTTCAGTGCATTGAACTAACAGAGTTAAAGCTTACTTTTGATAGAGCAGTTCTTAAACAATCTATCTGTAGAAACTGCAATTGGACATTCTGAACGCTAAAGGGCTTAATGTGGAAAAAGGAATGTCTTCAAATAAAAACTACACAGAAGCATTCTGTGAAACTGCTTTCTGTTCAGTGCATTGAACTAAGAGAGTGGAAGCTTACTTTTCATAGAGCAGTTCCGAAACACTCTTTCTGTAGTAACTGTCAGGGAACATTCGGAGCGCTAAATGGCCTATAGTGGAAAAAGGAATATCTTCAAATAAAAACTGCACAGAAGCATTCTGTGAAACTTCTTTCTGTTCTGTGCATTCAACTAACAGGGTTGAAGCTAACTTTTGATTGAGCAGTTCTGAAA
>NW_026664831.1:0-1758 GCF_009828535.3 Hylobates moloch | reverse complement strand
TGTAGTGTCCTTCAGAGGGGAACTCTCCAGGCCAGGGGAAGTGCCAGTGGGTCGGTCCATGGGTCCTCGGTAGAAGTTGTTAGTTGAACTCACTTGGGGTTCCATTTGTAAGACCATCTGTAGCTTGATGGCCTCGATTCTAGAGGAAACAAATTTGACAAGAAGGTTAAAAATACAGGGCCCAAAGGCGAGTAACAGCAAGATGGCTGCCACAGGACCTAGAAAGGGGAGAAGCCATGTTGCCCAACTCCAGAGATTGGTATAAGAATTAGAAAGGCATTGCCTGATTTCAGAAGCCCTTTCCTGCCTTTCCTGTAAACGCTGGGTGGCATCTCGTACTATCCCCGACTGGTTAGTGTAAAAACAACATTCTTCCCCTAAGAAGGTGCAGAGTCCTCCTTTCTCAGCAGTGAGGAGGTCTAGGCCTCGGCGGTTTTGGAGAGTCACTGCTGCCAAAGAGTCTATTTGGGATTGTAAAGTAAGGATAGATTTCGTTATTTCTTGCAAACTGTTTGAGAGGCAGATATGGGTTGAAGATCCATATAAGTAGAATATGCCTTGGCTGGGTAGATATAAATTTACCCTGGGTTTTAAAGGAATAGGGTACACTGTTTTTTCTTTACTACTTCCATCTCTCTCTTTCTCTCTTTGACTTCTTCTTTGTCTCTTCCTCTCTGTCTCTTTCTTTGACTTCCTGTCTCTTTCTTTCCTTTCTGCTGCCTCTGCCAGCTGCTTATGCTGCTGTTCTCCCCTCTCCTTCCCATTTTGATGGCTTTGTCAGTGTAAGATAGGGAGGATGGCGTGCATGCGGAAGAAACTAGAGGCATGGAACCCTGTTTGGAGAATATTGTAGAAATCCAGAAGAAAGGATTTCTACAATATTTAATATGACAAGGATTTGACTGAAGGCAATGACAGTAAGACAGAAAGGAAGAGTTACATATGAGGAGGAATTTGGAGGCAAATCGACAGAACTTGGGGAAAGTTGGATAAGAGGAGTGAAGGAGAGAAAGGTTCATATGCAGCTAGGGGTCCCAGGTTAATTCCATGTTTGAGCGTGCCATGTCAGCTTTTCCTAACTTATGTTCTCCCCTCCAGGTCCTGGAGGCAGAAATATAACTCTGTTATATTTCCGTACCTTCCCAAAAGGGCTATTCTTCTCCAGCTTCAGACCCTTCAGCATGAAAAAGTTAAGAAAACACCATTTGAGATTTCCTGAAGAAGTTGACAGAATAAAGCTGACCTAGAGAATCTTACCCAATATCCTACCACCACTGCCAAATATCTAACAAAATGAACACATGCGCGCACACACACACAAAATCATAATTAGAAAGATGCTAGTGATTTCAACAGCAGCAAACAAGGAAAAGAGTAAAACTTCAAACTATAAATTACCAAAGGCAGCAGCCAGGGAAGAAAATTAAAGGGCCCGGGCATTGCTACAATGTTCTTAACTCTGTTCCCACCCCTAGAAGCAACACTTAGGGAAAAAAACAAGTCAACAAACTCTTGTAAGTTATCCATCAGTGAAATCCACCAATTTGGAGAGTGGTCCACAGGACTGTGGGATGGAGGGGGAGGAGTTCAGAAACAGAGCATTTAGGAAGAGTCCAGAAAATGTCCTGAAGAGGAGAGGCTCTAATATATTACTGCAATATTTCAGCCAAAGCAGGCGGGGCTGCCAGGGCTTGCCATTTTCTCGAGGTTCCCTATTTCCCTGTTTCAGTGTAGACATATCCTGTTTTCATTGTTTAC
>NW_026664830.1:0-1758 GCF_009828535.3 Hylobates moloch | reverse complement strand
CAAAGTGCTGGGATTACAGGTGTGAGCCACCGCACCCGGCCTCTATATTCTTTAGTAGTTTGTATCTTTTAAGGAATTAAAAGATAAAAGGAAGATAAGAAAAGATACTAAGGAAGTTATTTCATCGATTTTTGGTTTGGTGTTTATTATTTTCTTATTTTCTGCTTGCTTTTTGTTTAATTTGTTCTTTTTCTAGTTTCTTAATGCCAAGTCACTGAATTGAGATTTTTCTTTTTCAAATTGGCATTTTGTGCTATTTTTTTCTACATACATTTTTTGGTGTCACCCCACATATTCTAACATTTTCATTTTGATTCTGTTCAATATACTTTCTGATTTCCCTCTTGATTTCTTTTTGGTCCTGGAATGTGCTATTTAGTTTACATATATTTAGGGATATTCCAGAGATGTTTCTGTGATTGTTGCCTATTTTAATTCTCATATGGTTAAAGAATATACTTTGTATGAATTGCATTTTTTAAAAATTGGTTCAAGATTGTTTTATGACCCAGAATGTGGTATGCCTTGGTAAATGTTCAGTGTGTTCTTTAAAAAATGTGTGTTCTGCCATTGTTGGCTGAAGAGTTATAAAATATCAGCTAGGTCAAGTAAGTCATTTGAGTTTTCAAGTCTTTTATATCTTTAGTGATTTTTCTATCCGCTTCTATCATTTATGGAGAAAGATGTAGTGAAGTCTTTCAATCTAATTGTGAATTAGTCTGTTTTTCCTTGAAATTCTATTAATTCTTGCTTAATTTGTTTTGAAGCTCTGCATAGACTTTTAACACTGTTAAGTCTATCTTAACTTCTTTGTCATTATGAAATGGTCTTCACCCGTGGTAGTATTCTTTGGTCAGAAATCTGCTTTGTCTGCCCAAGGGGTCTTTGGTCTGTAGGAAATTAACCCATGAAGGAAAGAAAACTTGAAAAAATAATTAAAAATGATTGTTTTTTAAACATAAATCATTTTTAAATTACTGATTTCAAGTGATTATTGATAATAAATTTGTTCAGGCTGTGTTAAGACTTGCATCTTTTTTTTTTTTTTTTGGAAAAGAGTCGGCGCATCTCGGCTCACTGCAACCTCCGCCTCCTGGGCTCAAGTGATTCTCCTGCCTCAGCCTCCTGAGTAGCAGGGATTACAGGCATGTGCCACCACACCTGGCTAATTTTGTATTTTTAGTAGAGACGGGGTTTCTCCATGTTGGTCAGGCCGGTCTCAAACTTCCGACCTCAGGTGATCCACCCACCTCGGCCTCCCAAAGTGCTGAGATTACAGGTGGGAGCCACCATGCCTGGCCATTGCATCAATTTTTTAGTAATAGATGATGTAGGCGAGTGCTAAAACTGTGAAGACTTAGAACATTTTAATATTTCCAAAAATTAACTTTTTTCAGTTTTGAAAATTATAGCTTCCAAATAAAATACTGAATTTTTAAAAACAAAATTAGACTTAAACATATAAAGTTTAAAGATGAAAAGTTTTATGATAAAATATGCCACAAACAGAATTTGAAAGATACCTAACTTGCTTTGTGTATAAAAGGTAAATAAAGACTTGGCTGGGCATGGTGGCTCACAGGAGGCTGAGACAATCACTTGAGCTCAGGAGTTTGAGACTAGCCTGGGTAACATGGCGAAACCCAATCTCGACCAAAAATACAAAAATTAGCTGGGCATGGTAGTGTGCGTCGGTAGTCCCAGCTACTCAGGAGGCTGAGGCAGGAGGATCCCTTGAGCCCAGGAGGTGGAGGTTGC
>NW_026664829.1:0-1759 GCF_009828535.3 Hylobates moloch | reverse complement strand
GCAAAAATCACAAGCATTCCTATACACCAATAATAGAGAGCCAAATCATGAGTGAACTCCCATTCACAGTTGTTACAAAGAGAATAAAATACCTAGGAAAACACTTACAAGGGATGTGAAGGACCTCTTCAAGGAGAAATACAAACCATTACTCAAGGAAATAAGAGAGGACACAAATAAATTGAAAAACATTCAATGCTCATGGATAGGAAGAATTAATATTGTGAAAATGGCCATACTGCCCAAAGTAATTTATAGATTTATGCTATTCCCATCAAGCTACCACTGACTTTCTTCACAGAATTAGAAAAAAACTACTTTAAATTTCATATGGAACCAAAAAAGAGCCCAGATAGCCAAGACAATCCTAAGCAAAAAGAACAAAGCTGGAAGCATCATGCTACTTGGCTTCAAACTATACTACAAGGCTGCAGTAACCAAAACAGCATGGTACTGGTACCAAAATATATATATATATATACCAGTGGAACAGAATAGAGGCCTCAGAAATAATGCAACATATCTACAACCATCTGATCTTTGACAAACCTGACAAAAACAAGCAATGGGGAAAGGATTCCCTATTTAGTAAATGGTGTTGGAAAAACTCCCTAGCTGTATGCAGAAAACTGAAACTGGACTCCTTCCTTACACCTTATATAAAAGTCAACTCAAGACAGATTAAAGGGCCGAGTGCGGTGGCTCATGCCTGTAATCCCAGCACTTTGGGAGGCCAAGGCGGGTGGATCACGAGGTCAGGAGATTGAGACCATCCTGGCTAACATGGTGAAACCCCATCTCTACTAAAAAATACAAAAAATTAGCCAGGCATGGTGGTGGACACCTGTAGTCCAAGCTACACGGGAGGTTGAGGCAGGAGAATGGAGTGAACCCGGGAGGCAGAGCTTGCAGTGAGCTGAGATTGTGCCACTGCACTCCAGCCTGGGCGAGAGAGCCAGACTCCACCTCAAAAAAAAAAAGATAGATTAAAGATTTAAATAATGTAAGACCTAAAACTATAAAAACCCTAGAATAAAACCTAGGCAATACCATTCAAGACATAGGCATGGGCAAAGAGTTCATGACTAAAACATCATAAGCAGTGGCAACAAAAGCCAAAATTGATAAATGGGATCTAATTGAATGAAAGAGCTTCTGCACAGCAAAATAAACTATCATCAGAGTGAACAGGCAACCTACAGAATGGGAGAAAATTTTTGCAATCTATCCATCAGACAAAGGGCTACTATCCAGAATCTATAAGGAACTTAAACAAATTTACAAGAAAATAACAAACAACCCCATCAAAAAGTGAGCGAAGGATATGAACAGACACTTTGCAAAAGAAGACATTTATGCAGCCAACAAACATGAAAAAAGATCATGATCACTGGTCATTAGAGAAATGCAAATCAAAACCACAATGAGATACCATCTCTAACCAGTTAGAATGGCTATCATTAAAAAGTCAGGAAACAGCAGGTGCTGGAGAGGATGTGGAGAAATAGGAATGCTTTTATCCTGTTGGTGGGAAGTGTAAATTAGTTCAACCAATGTGGAAGACAGTGTGGCAATTCCTCAAGGATCTAGAACTAGAAATACCATTTGACCCAGCAATCCCATTACTGGGTATATACCCTAAGGGTTATAAATCATTCTACTATAAAGACACATGCACACGTGTGTTTATTGTGGCACTATTCACAATAGCAAAGACTTGGAACCAACCCAAATGTCCATCAATGATAGACTGGATTAA
>NW_026664828.1:0-1759 GCF_009828535.3 Hylobates moloch | reverse complement strand
TAGTTGAATGCACAGAACAGAAAGAAGTTTCACAGAATGCTTCTGTGTAGTTTTGATTTGAAGATATGGCTTTTTCCACTGTAAGTCCCTTGGCACTCCGTATGTCCACTTGCAGTTTCTACAGAAAGAGTGTTTCACAACTGCTCAATCAAAACTAAGGTTCAACACTGTTAGTTGAAAGCATAGAACACAAAGAGGTTTCACAGAATTCTTCCGAGTAGTTTTTATTTGAAGGTATTGCTTTTTCCACTATAGGCAAGTTAGCCCTCCGTATGTCTACTTGCAGTCTCTACAGAAAGTGTTTCAGAACAGCTAAATCAAAAGTAAGTTTCCACTCTGTTAGTTGAATGCACAGAACAGAAAGTAGTTTCACAGAATACTTCTGTGTAGTTTTCATTTGTAGATATTGCTTTTACCACTATAGGCCCCATGGCTCTCCAAATGTCCACTTGCAGTTTCTACAGAAAGAGTGTTTCAGAACTGCTCAATCAATCAAAAGTAACTTTCAACTCTGTTAGTTGAATGCACAGAACACACAGAAGTTTCACAGAATGCTTCTGTGTAGTTTTTATTGGAAGATATTCCTTCTTCACCTATAGTCCCCATTGCGCACCGCATTTCCACATGCAGTTTCTGCAGAAAGAGTGTTTAAGAACTGCTCAAGCAAAAGTATGTTTCAACTCTGTTTGGTGAATGCACAGAACAGAAAGAAGTTTCACAGAATGCTTCTGTGTAGTTTTCATTTGAAGATATTACTTCTTCTACTCTAAGTCCCTTAACACTCAGTATGTCCACTTGCATTTTCTAAAGAAAGAGTGTTTCAGAACTGCTCAATCAAAAGTAAGGTTCAACTCTGTTAGTTGAATGCTTGGAACAGAAGGAAGTTTCACAGAATGCTTCTGTGTAGTTTTTATTTGAAGATATGCCTTTTTCCACTCTAGGCCCCTTAGCGCTCCGAATGTCCACTTGCAGTTTCTACAGAAAGAGTGTTTCAGAACTGCTCAATCAAAAATAAGTTTCAACTCTGTTAGTTGAATGCACAGAACACACAGAAGTTTCACAGAATGCTTCTGTGTACTTTTTATGTAATGATATTCGTTTCTCCACTGTAGGCCCCTTAGCGCTCCGAATGTCCAACTGCAGTTTCCACAGAAAGAGTGTTTTAGAACTGCTTTATCAAAAGTAACGTTGAACTCTGTCAGTTAAATGCACAGAACTGAAAGAAGTTTCACAGAATGCTTCTGGGTAGTTTTATTTGAACATAATCCTTTTTCCACTATAGTCCCCTGAGCGCTCAGAATGTCCACTTGCAGTTTCTACAGAAAGAGTGTTTCAGAACTGCTCAATCAAAAGTAGCGTTCATCTCTGTTAGTTGCATGCTCAGAACAGAAAGATGTTTCACAGAATGCTTCTGTGTAGTTTTTATTTGTAGATATTTCTTTTTCCGCTATACGCCCCTTAGCACTCTGAACGTCCACTTGCAGTTTCTACAGAGAGAGTGTTTCGGAGCTGCTCAATCAAAAGTAAGATTTAACTCTTTTAGTTGAATGCACATAACATTTCGTAGTTTCACAGAATTCTTCTGTGTAGTGTTTATTTGAAGATATTCCTTTTTCCACTCTAGGTCCCTTACCGCTCAGAATATCCACTTGCAGTTTCTACAGATAGAGTGTTTCAGAACTGCTCAATAAAAAGTAAGGTTCAACCCAGTGATTTGAATGCACAGAAGAGAAAGAAGTTTCACAGAATGTTTCTGTGT
>NW_026664827.1:0-1759 GCF_009828535.3 Hylobates moloch | reverse complement strand
TAGTTGAATGCACAGAACAGAAAGAAGTTTCACAGAATGCTTCTGTGTAGTTTTGATTTGAAGATATGGCTTTTTCCACTGTAAGTCCCTTGGCACTCCGTATGTCCACTTGCAGTTTCTACAGAAAGAGTGTTTCACAACTGCTCAATCAAAACTAAGGTTCAACACTGTTAGTTGAAAGCATAGAACACAAAGAGGTTTCACAGAATTCTTCCGAGTAGTTTTTATTTGAAGGTATTGCTTTTTCCACTATAGGCAAGTTAGCCCTCCGTATGTCTACTTGCAGTCTCTACAGAAAGTGTTTCAGAACAGCTAAATCAAAAGTAAGTTTCCACTCTGTTAGTTGAATGCACAGAACAGAAAGTAGTTTCACAGAATACTTCTGTGTAGTTTTCATTTGTAGATATTGCTTTTACCACTATAGGCCCCATGGCTCTCCAAATGTCCACTTGCAGTTTCTACAGAAAGAGTGTTTCAGAACTGCTCAATCAATCAAAAGTAACTTTCAACTCTGTTAGTTGAATGCACAGAACACACAGAAGTTTCACAGAATGCTTCTGTGTAGTTTTTATTGGAAGATATTCCTTCTTCACCTATAGTCCCCATTGCGCACCGCATTTCCACATGCAGTTTCTGCAGAAAGAGTGTTTAAGAACTGCTCAAGCAAAAGTATGTTTCAACTCTGTTTGGTGAATGCACAGAACAGAAAGAAGTTTCACAGAATGCTTCTGTGTAGTTTTCATTTGAAGATATTACTTCTTCTACTCTAAGTCCCTTAACACTCAGTATGTCCACTTGCATTTTCTAAAGAAAGAGTGTTTCAGAACTGCTCAATCAAAAGTAAGGTTCAACTCTGTTAGTTGAATGCTTGGAACAGAAGGAAGTTTCACAGAATGCTTCTGTGTAGTTTTTATTTGAAGATATTCCTTTTTCCACTCTAGGCCCCTTAGCGCTCCGAATGTCCACTTGCAGTTTCTACAGAAAGAGTGTTTCAGAACTGCTCAATCAAAAATAAGTTTCAACTCTGTTAGTTGAATGCACAGAACACACAGAAGTTTCACAGAATGCTTCTGTGTAGTTTTTATGTAATGATATTCCTTTCTCCACTGTAGGCCCCTTAGCGCTCCGAATGTCCAACTGCAGTTTCCACAGAAAGAGTGTTTTAGAACTGCTTTATCAAAAGTAACGTTGAACTCTGTCAGTTGAATGCACAGAACTGAAAGAAGTTTCACAGAATGCTTCTGGGTAGTTTTATTTGAACATAATCCTTTTTCCACTATAGTCCCCTGAGCGCTCAGAATGTCCACTTGCAGTTTCTACAGAAAGAGTGTTTCAGAACTGCTCAATCAAAAGTTGCGTTCATCTCTGTTAGTTGGATGCACAGAACAGAAAGGTGTTTCACAGAATGCTTCTGTGTAGTTTTTATTTGTAGATATTGCTTTTTCCGCTAAACGCCCCTTAGCGCTCTGAACGTCCACTTGCAGTTTCTACAGAGAGAGTGTTTCGGAGCTGCTCAATCAAAAGTAAGGTTTAACTCTTTTAGTTGAATGCACATAACATTTCGTAGTTTCACAGAATTCTTCTGTGTAGTGTTTATTTGAAGATATTCCTTTTTCCACTCTAGGTCCCTTACCGCTCAGAATATCCACTTGCATTTTCTACAGAAAGAGTGTTTCAGAAGTGCTCAATAAAAAGTAAGGTTCAACCCAGTGATTTGAATGCACAGAAGAGAAAGAAGTTTCACAGAATGTTTCTGTGT
>NW_026664826.1:0-1759 GCF_009828535.3 Hylobates moloch | reverse complement strand
AAATTTGTCAGAATTCTTCTGTTTAGTTTTTATGTGAAGATATTTCCTTTTTCACCATAGGCCTGAAAACTCTTCAAATGTCCACCAGCTGATTCTACAAAAAGAGTGTTTCAAAACTGCTGAATCAAAAGTAAGTTTCAACTCTGTGAGATGAATGCACACATCACAAAGAAATTTCGCAGAATGCTTCTGTGTAGTGTTTATGTGAAGATATTTCCTTTTTCACCATAGGCCTCAAAGCACTCCAAATGTCCACTTGCAGATTATCCACAAAGAGTTTTTCAAAACTGTTCAATCAAAAGAAAGGTTCAACACAATGAGACGAATGCACAGATCACAAAGAATTTTCTCAGAATTCTTCTGTCTAGTTTTTATGTGAAGATATTTCCTTTTCCACTATAGGCCACAAAGCTCTCCAAATATCCAATGGCAGATTGTACAAAAAGAGTTTTTCAAAACTGCTCAATCAAAAGAAAGGTTAAACTCAGAGTGAGGAATGCACACATAAAAAGGTAGTTTGTTGGAATATTTCTGTGTAGTTTTTATGTGGAGATACTTCCTTTTTCACCATGGGAATCAAAATGCACACAATGTCCAATAGGGGATTCTAGAAAAAGAGTGTTTCAAAACTGTTCAATCTAAATTAAGGATCAGTATTGTGAGTTGAATGCACACTTCACAATTAACTTCACAGAATTCTTCTGTGTAGATTTTATGTGAAGATATTTCATTTTTCACCATTGGTCTCAAAGCACTCCAAAAGTCCACTAGCAGATTCTTCAAAGAGTGTTTCAAAACTGCTTAATAGAAAGGCAGGTTCAACTCTGTGAGTTGAATGCACACATCACTAAGAAGTTACTCAGAATGCTTCTGTCTAGTTTTTATGTGAAGATATATCCTTTTCCCACATTGGATGAAATGATCTCAAATATCCACTTGCAGATTCTACAAAAAGACTGTTTCAATTATGCTCAACCCAAAGGAATCCTAAACTCTGTGAGATGAATGCACACATCACAAAGAAATTTTGCAGAATGCTTCTGTGTAGTTTTTATGTGAAGATATATCCTTTTTCACCATAGACCTTAAAGCACTCCAAATGTCCACTTGCAGATTCTTCAGTGTTTCAAAACTGCTCAAGAAAAGAAAGGTTCGACTCTGTGAGTTGAATGCACACATCACAAAGAAGTTGCACAGAATGCTTCTGTCTAGTTTTTATGTGAAGATATTTCCTTTTCTCACATTGGATGAAAAGATCGAAAATATCCACTTGGAGATTCTACAAAAAGTCTGTTACAAATATGCTCAACCAAAATAAAGCTTCACCTCTGTGAAGTGAATGCTCACATCACAAAGAAATTTCCCAGAATGCTTCTGTGTAGTTTTTATGTGAAAATATTTGCTTTTTCACCATAGGCCTCAAAGCACTCCAAATTTCCACTTGCAGATACTTCACGAAGAGTGTTTCAAAACTGTTCAATCAAAAGAAAGTTTCAGCACCGTGAGTTGAATGCACACATCACTAGGAAGTTGCTCAGAATGCTTCTGTCTAGTTTTTATGTGAAGATATTTCTTTTTCCCGCATTGGATGAAAAGATCTCCAATATCCACTTGCAGAGTCTATAAAAAGACTGTTTAAAATCTGCTCAACCAAAAGAAAGCTTCAACACTGTGAGATGGATGCACACATCACAAAGAAATTTCGCAGAATGCTTCTGTGTAGCTTTTATGTGAAGATATTTCCTTTTTCACCATAGGC